>NC_056728.1:1376359769-1376544277 GCF_019279795.1 Protopterus annectens | reverse complement strand
TTTTTTCTCACGCATCTAACAATGCGCTTCTTCAGGTTACAAATTATAAATGACATAAGTTCATCTTATATAATAAAACTATGCATCCAATTAATTAAGATTCCGGCGGGAAAAATATCAATTAAGCATTAAGAATCATTGATTATCACTAATGGTTAGAATGAAGCCCTTATATGGAAAGCATTTCCTGTGGTGAAAACTCTTTGAGAAAGCATTTCCTGTGGTGAAAACTCTTTGAGAAAATTGTACTACAACTTTCAGTATAAATGCAAAAGATAACTACAAATGTAGGCTAGAGAAGTTCACCATCCTTTAGCCTTATATTCATTCGGATAGTCTCCGTGATGCACTTAAATATGTTATAACATTTTCTTACGAAGAAATTTTTCTATAGCAAGAGTCTTATGTTGCATTTATTCTGTTGCAAACCACAAATTGAAATGCTATACTTCAGTATTTCTATATATTGGTACCATGTGAACCTTTGTATTAAAAATATATATATACAAAAATTTTTATGGTGCAAAGGAGTATCATTGCTTGGATATAATATATCTATACAAATAGTATGCATTGTATAAAATAAATCAAGTCATCAACTAATATACAGTAAAATATAATATGTAATACCACAGAATAAAATAGAATATATAATATGATATAAAAAATTTTTTATATATGAATAAATAAAATAAATATTTAGATTGAATTACATCATATTGCAATATCAAATAAAATATGAAGTAAATAAATTGTGGTTACTAGCATATTTTATAAATCTTATGTATTTGTATAATCAATTATTCATATATTAAATTCAGATATGCAGGCACTATAAACCTGAAACCAGATGTCCCCAGCTATGAATGGCAGAGTACAGCCGATTGTCACACATGGGTGCAGACCACAAACCTCGTTAATGTTAAATAACTGGCCTGAAGGCCAACTGCCCATACCAGAAGTAATACACTTGTACACTGGGCCCACAATCAGCAGTTCCCAACTTCAATGGATGAAAGATATGTGTCCTGCCACCACAGTGCTTGCCACCAACCTCCCTAATGTAAAACAACTGGTCTGAAGGCCAAGTACTTAGTACAAATGACATAGAATGATAGCTACACTGTAATCAGGTCTTAACCAATCAGTAATAAGTAGAAGTTAACACTACCTGTATAGAATGTGTACCATGTATTGTTGAGATACTATGCTGATAACCTGTTTGTGTACCTTTCCAGATAGACATGGCACCTAAACGGAATCCTGCCTACTCTGCTGCAGAGGATGACGTCATCCACCAGAGCCTGGTGCGTGACTATGCCATCCTGTTCTCACGGACCACCCAGAATCAGCAGGAGAGGTCTGCACTGTGGCAAAACCTTGTTAGCAGGATAAATGATGTTGGCATGCATGATAGGACATATGAGCAGGTGAGACATCACTGCAGTGATTTGATAAGAAATGTCCGCCAGCGTGCTGCAGATATCCGCAGGCAACAGGCTGCCACAGGTGGGGGGGGTGGCCACACATCCCCCCTCACCAGACAGGAGGGGCTACTGCTAAGTGTTGTGGATCCAGCCCCAGAACAACAGCAACCAGCATGCATCCTGATGGAGGTTGGATCCACACAGCAGCAAGACAGCGAGCGTGCAGGTAAGATGCCATATTCATTTATTGTTATTACTTTTACATTTGTTGACCCAGATAGTCTAGCTGGATATAAGTTCATTTTCAGTAGAGGCCTGTGGAGAAAAGCTCCACACATAACGTAATAAAGGCAGACAGACAAGTTGTCATTACAGACAGCCAACATAATAGAATTGTACACCAGCCTGTTAATTAAATCAACATACATGTAAGGAAGTCAAACAGTTTAGAGTCATACACAATGTACCATTGATTTCAAAGCAATCCTACCTAAAGCATAATGGTTATGCAATAAGGCAAAAGCCATATACATAATAGTTAGGGCTCAGAAGGGTAGAGAAGTAGAAGGAGTATGACAGATACAATGATATGGAAGAGGCAGGAGTCAAGAAGGGAAGTGAGGAAAAGAAGGAAGACAGTCAAGAGGAGGTGGGAAGGATGGGAGAAGTAGGTCAGAGCATAGAAGGACATCAAGGTGAAAGAAACAGGGTAGAAGCTAGTTTCTATGCACAATGAGGGGTTAAAGGTGAAGAGAGGGTAGGAGAGGGACGTTAGCCTGGACTCCAAGAAGAACAAAGCCAGTGGGTTTGGAAGTACAGTTTGAGTTGACGATTGAAGAGAGGTAAGGGTGAGATTAGAGTTAACTCCTGGTATGTACATATGACTGTTCTGTACACTGTTACTTCATGCACGCATAAGGTGTGCATGTGGTATGTATCTGTCATCATGATATATATACAGACATGATGTGCAGCTGATGTGTATAAGGGAACTAGTGTACTACTGTACTGTATCATGTGCAAAATGAATGGCACACATGTGCCCACTGACATTACTCTCTTCACACTTCCAGGTCCCTCCCATGTAGCAATGAGGCAGGCCATACATGCTGGTGAGTCTTTTTAAAATTATCTGTAAAACAATTTATAAAACTAGGAAGAGTAGTGTAACTCTGTAGTAGACATGCTGATGACTGTGTTCACAATAACTGTAATTGACAGGTAGTAAATTGAGTAGTGTAACACGGTACTGATGTGTGTGTTTACTGTGGGGTGTGCAAGTGTGCCTGTGCCCAAATGTGCATGTGTGTTAGTGTCCATGAGTGCATGTGTCCATTTCTGAATGTGTGCATTAGTATTGAAGTGCATCTCTTTCAAATATGTATTGAGACTGTAATCTGTGTTCCATGTTTTCCTCCCGTAGGTTCTGGTGCTGCTCTGGTGACCTGCAGCAGGGAACCTGAATCTTGTGCCCCAGGTACTGATGATGATGAAATGTCTGTAATGGTGCAGGAAGGTGTGTCTGGGTCCGCCATTGGTGAGCCAATTGACAGTACACAGCTTTCAACCCCGTCAATGCGCACAGTCATCTTGCCGTTACATCCTTTGTCACCATTGTCCCTAGGTGATGGACAGTCAGCAGTGGGCATAGATCAGGGTAATGTGGTACCTGTGGTACATGCATCCTCACAAGGCAGCCATGTGCAGAGGCCTCCAATGGTACCACGCAGACAGTCGCCCATGGGTTCTCGTGGGGCATCCGTGTCAGACTGCCTCTGGCCGACATGCCCAAGGAGGTATGTCAACCTCCACTATGTTTAGAACTGTCATGCAGGCACAGGCACGTATGGAAAGGTACACCAGACAGGGTCTGAGGGAGCTGAGAGCATGTCGCATAGCCATGACAGACGGCATGCATGATGTTGCTAATGCTATCCGTAACTTCAAAGATGTCGTTGACAGACGTTGTGGGGGCATAGAACAGCTGCTCCACAACCATATGTCCATGGGCCAGGGCGATGGTGTGCGTTTGCGGCGTCGGCGTGGCGTATGCCAGCAAGAGCACCAGCTGGCAGTGGCCATGACAACAGGCCCACTGGGCCGCCTCAAGTGCCAGCACCAGCCCCAGCAATGCTGGGTCTGTGCTGTCATCCAGACGCCCCAGGAGACCACGTGCACGTGGCTCTGGACAGTCCCAACAGGGAACTGTGTCCAGTCAACACACCCCTGCTTCCGGCGACAGTACCCAGTCTGGGTTAGTACCGGATACGCCCGTAGCACCCTGCCAGGCACAGGTACCGTGTCCGTGCCCACAGACACTGATCTGGATGACCTGACAGGTGCAGTCTGTGGCTGTCCACAAAACCCTGTACATGGCAGCCATTATGTGGGACTGTGTGAGTGCTTACACACATGCAGAAACCTGGAAACCTAACACCTAGGGCAAACACATACACACACACACTGCACCAACAACGGTCCACCCTGTACTGCTGCCCCTCACAAACACACATACACACACATGTCAATTGGTGTTACCAGTGGCCGGCTTGGGCATACCTAACCCACACCCTGTGCATATGATGACACTGTGCCACCTCCTGCATACTACAACATCGGTGCAGGTAAAGGTAAACACGTTGCTGATGCACAGGGTGACTACATAGATGTGTATAAGTAGTAACATGTTGGTAACTGTTGACTGTTGCAGTATAAATGTGTGTATATCCCAGCAGTCCTGCTGCAGTAACTGTATGAATGTCCTCAATTGTTATCTGCACCCATACTACTTAACAAAGTGTACCAGCTGCACACCATCACATGCTAACATTGACTATGGCAATGCGCATCTTGTGCTGTTATGTAGATTCAGCTACATGTATCTGTTCTGTCACACATGCATCTATACACACCCTGCTACCCACACAGATGCACACACTCACCTGCCATTCCCATTATTTATCACCCTACATGAGTAGCTGTTGATACAGGACAGGTACACATTTCAGAAGTGCACTATGTTGTTTACTACTGGCATCCCCTTCTCTACCTGTACTCACAGGGTTCAGGCAACCTCATCAGTTGGAAGATGTAATGTGCATCAGGTACTGTAGTACCCTGATTGCCACAGCAAACATGTTTCCCATACGGAAATGCACACACAGACACATCCCACATCCACACACTTGCCACATTCAGGCTTCAGAACACTATCTAGGTATATTCGGGTACATATGCGTGTTACAGTAGCATGTAACACTGTACTGAGTACTGGCAGTTAGTTGTCTGTTGTCATGTTGTCTGTATAGAATAAAAGAATTGTTTGATTATCCTACTCCGTTTTGTGGACATTACTTGAAGAAGTGTTACCTTACATGTGTTATCAGTACCACCACCTTCTGTTTTGTAGTTTTGTTTGTATAGGGTGCTATCAACATCACTGCTTGTTAAGGGTAATAATCACCCTGCAGTGCATAGCCCCATGTGGCAAAAGCCACATCCCACCCCATCATTGTGCACACACACTAACCCCACCAACAGTAAAACACATACTTTCCATTTGCAAGATTCAAACCCATACCTAACTGTGCAATGACAGTAGAAACAGACACATTAGCAGAGTGTGCTATTTGCAGTAGTTGGAGAAATCCTTACTAATGCTGTACTTAGAGGGTGCCGACATCATCTGTGTGTAGGAGGAGGGATGTGCACCCTGTAGTGTGTTCTCCCAGTTGGCAAAAGGCAGTTAACCCTCCCAGCATAGTGCACACACATAAACCACACTCATACTAACACACATACATTCCCTTTGCAGGATTCAAACCCCTACCTAGCTATGTTAAGACACTACAGACGGACACATTAGCACAGCGCGCTATTCGCATTACTGGGGAATTTCTTTTCCCCTGATATACTTATAGGGTGCTGACATCATCAGAGTCTAGAAAGTTGTGGTGTGTTTTCCCAGTTGCCAAAAGGGATGTTTCTTTCATACACACTTGCACACACACTTACCCCCCCTTCACACACACTTGCCACCTGCTGGATTCAAACCCCTACCTAACTATGTTATGACACTACAGACGGACGCATTAGCACGGCGCGCTATTCGGATTACTGAGAGAATCCTTTTCTCCAATATACTTATAGGGTGCTGACATCATCAGAGTCTAGAAAGTGGAATGATCATCCTGTGGTGTGTTTTCCCAGTTGCTAAAAGGGATGTTTCTTTCATACACACTTGCACACACACTTACCCCCCCTTCACACACACTTGCCACCTGCTGGATTCAAACCTCCTACCTAACTATGTTATGACACTAGAGACGGACGCATTAGCACGGCGCGCTATTTGGATTACTGAGAGAATCCTTTTCTCCAATATACTTATAGGGTGCTTACATGATCAGTGTCTAGAAAGGGGGATGAGCATCCTCTGGTGTGTTTTCACATTTGCTAGGGGTAACATTTGGACCAAGTGTGTGAGCATGCCCAGTTCAGCCTTCCCGTGGCATGTTGTGTGAAAGATGTCTCATTTATCTAAGTGTGTGAGCATGCCCAGTGTGGGCTTTACATATGAACTCTGCAGCCCATCACATTTGTGGATGAGTGTGACCTTCAACAAATACCTGAAGTTTATGGTTGTGTGTTCTGTGCCATGTTGTGTAGTTACTGTCCGAATGCTTTTTGTGTGAGCAAAACAGGGAGTATACTGTGCCTGCAGGTTTTGCATGGGATACTTTGCACACAATTGTCAACATCCGTTCATACTGACCTAACACTGTAGCACTGTCTAGTGTAGTGTTTCAGTACTTTCACTGTGGTGGTCAGTATCCTGGCCTTTAGTCCTATCACTGCTTTACATTTCCATAGTGTGCACAACAGCCTGGTTAGGGTCCAGTTGTGCACATCTGCACAAAGGCAGTGCCTCTACAGACCCTGTTAATTGCTGCCCCATAAGCTTAACAAGTGTAGTCTGCAAATCTATGGAGAGGATCATAATTGAGCTCATAAACAAAGATATAGGGGACATGCAGACATTGTACCCATCCCATTTTGGCTTGGTCAGGGGCAGATCATGCCTTTTGTACTGGGTTGACATCTTCAAATTGGTCACTTAGGCCATTGTTGGGGAAAGGCAGTCCATACAGCCTACCTTGGCCTTGCAAACACTTTCAACACAATACCCCACTCAGGTATTGTGGAAAACCCTAACAACTGAAATGTAAACCCATATGTCACAAGATGGGTTGCAAACTGGCTTAAGGACGGGACCCACAGGGTTAGAGTTGCTGGCACTATGTTAGACTCCAGGCTGGTCACAGGTGGTGTCACACAGGGCTCAGTCCTTGGCCCCATTGTTTGTCATGTACTTCCCAGAAGTACAGGCCAACATGGGAGGACTTTGGATGACAATGTTAGCAGATGACTGCACACTGGGCACCATAGTGGACAGTGCATCACACACAGATATCCTTCAGAAGGGACTCACAGTAACTGATAGCTGGTGCCAGGGCCATGGCCTGAAGTCAGAGTACACAACATGTGTAGACATACCCTTCAGGAAAAGCAAGGTGACCCCAAGCTACCATATAGGTGGCAATCCTCTAAGCACAGAGGAGGTTATCATGGACCTGGGGACCCAGGTTAATAGTCGCCATTCTTCTGAGACTCACATTGCTAAAGTGGCTAGGAAGACCTTCTACATTGCCCACCTGATCAGGCTGGGATTCACATCCAGATCTAGTGGGTCATTGTTCCCTGTACTCTTCACTTATCAGACCGGTGATCGAGTCGAATGCCCTATTCTGGCTGTATCTCACACAACATCTGCAGCAATTGGAGACACCCTGACTGTCCCCCACCTAAAGGATCAAGGAACCCCAACAGCTGTCATATGCTGCCAGATTGACGACACTCACACTCTATTCACTCACATACAGTCTGCTTAGAGGTGACATGTGCCTGACATGCGAGGCCATGTCCAAACAGAGATTAATGGGCATGCTCCACCTCAGACTCAGAAGATCCACCTGAACCACTAGTGCAGGTGACTTACACCTTAGCAGGGATGTATGTTGGACATGTTGGAGGGATGGAGTTATCACTCGGAGACTCCCTATGCTGTGGAATACAATCCTGGTCCATTTGAGGCAGAGCACCTTGCTGGCTGTGTTCAAGAGGTATCTTGACCTAATGCTAGTCGGAGAATGTGTTTGTCCATCAAAACATTGTAAGCGTAGTTCGACATGTCATATGTCTTGTTTAGTATACTGTGCCTCTGTCTACCTGTGACATAACTTTGATACCCAGGGTAAACCTCCCATCTCCCATCCACTCATTAGGATTCCTGTTGAGGGGACTCAACCAGTGTCTCTATGGACAACCTGTACTGGTAGTTTACTCATGTGTGGGGGTGGCTTCTGTGTTTTGGATAATGCAGTACAGCCTGTCCTATATATGTCAGTGCTGGGGTTCAGGTCCCTGATGTGCATAGCTCCCTGCCATTCAGATTGTACAAGGTGCAGCATGTGCATTGATTCCAGCTTGGACATGGCTTTCTACATCAGGCACAGCTTGCATCTGGGTGGACAGCATGGCAGTGTGTGGAGCTGCACTCTGTTTAATCAGACTACACATTACATGTGTTCCAGCTCTGTCATACTCCTGGTGAGGTACTGTTGTGGACTTTACATGTGCTGGATGTGTGTGCATGAGGTACACCCCACAGGGGCTGTTGTGGTCATTTCTAATGCTGATGAAAGATAAATGCAGAACCAGAATGACCTCCCCTTAGCTAGATGTCAGACAGCATGGACCATACAATCAACTGAAAACAGGACCCTCTCCACAAAGGGAAAGTGTCCTGTCTGGTGGACCCCAGCCATAAACAAACTGTATGACAGATGAGGGTTACTAATGCAAGACAGAGCTACATCTCCAAAAGGGAAGACAGCTGTGATCAGCACTAGTAGAAAGCTACATTATCTCATAAAGACATGCAAGGTCAACTTGGGGACATAAATCACCAAAGACAATGAAGGTAACCACACTGCTTTCTTCAGTTATGTCAGACACCTGGTTGTGAACCCTCGGATATGCTCAGAGTTGGTACACAACAACATATATTCCAGTGACCTGACAGATATTGGCAACATTCCGGACAGCTTCAGTGCGATTTACCCCTCCCTCACCCCCAAAACAAGATAGTTATCACTGCTGTATGTAACCTCACTGTCATCTTGGATGTCCATGTGAGAGCCACACTCAGCAAAGACAAGTACACAGCATCCATGAGACCTGCTGGTATCTCCAGTTGCATGCTATGTGAACTCCAGAAGGGCTGGACCCATATATACAACTGCTATTTAACCTTAGTCTTGCTACAGGATATGTACCTGAACACTGGCATACGGCAACAGTGGTCCCACTCCACAAGGGGATGCCTCCACAGACCATGGCAACTACCACCACACAGGCTTAACCAGCCTTGTCTGCAAAGATATGGGAGGAGTCATGGAGCTCTTACACAGACACATTACTGACCTACGGACCCTTGTTCCCACCTAGTTCAGCTTTGTACAGGGCAGATCCTGCCTTTTGCACCTTTGCACCCGAAAAGTACCTACCATGAAGATCAGGGTTCTTCAACACATGTCATATGCTTCCAGAATAGAGGAAGTCCAGCTTTGTTCAGTGTCATACCGCATACTTACAGGTGACCTATGCCTGACATACAAGACCATGTCCAATCAGGATTTGGTGGACATACTCCACTGCAAGCAGTCCAAATCCACCAGAGCTGAGTAGTTGAACCTCAGCACATACATGTATAGGACATGCTGGAGGGACAGAGTCATAACTCAGAGGCATCTCACACTCTAGCAGAGTATCCCAGTTCATGTTTGACAGAGTCCCTCACTGACTCTCTTCAGGAGACATCTGGACAACTGCATATGAGACAGAGGCACAGACTAGACAGAGACACAGTCATGTTATTCAATTACGTAAGGGGGTCATAATGTGTCACTACTAAGTCAGAGGCACAATATTCAGAATCTATTCTGTACACTTATTACCACTATAAGGGGTGGCAATAGCCACATCACTATGGCTAGGCTTATACATGCACTAGGGCAGATAGCCTAGTAGTACACTATGACACTATGAAACACCGGTGTATGTGTAGCTATTGTCAATCAAACAGTATGATGTGGCTTGGGGGGCCTGATATCTCCCTGTATTCCAATATTGTTTTGTCTATTCCTTCTAGCATGTCTAGGGATCAGTTGCTAGTGTCCTCTCCTGCTCAGCTGGTGAACCTGGGAATATTGAGGCACTGTTACAGTTGCCTCATGTACACTGACAACCCTCTCCTTCTGCCATAAAACACACATACATGTGAGAGATGCAACTATATAGCCAAAGTGGAGGCTGAGCTCTCTCAACATAGGACTAGCAAGACCAGAGAGAGGGTGAAGGTAACCACACACACATCTTTAATCCAGTCTCACATGGCACTGTCACAACTTAAGATCATACACATAGACACACAGAGACACTCTCGGAGGCTCTGATCAGAAGTCTACCAGAATGGCGGTGGCCACCACAGCAGACACTCACACAACTGCCTCCACAGAGCACAGCACATGCAACACATTGACCACAGAGTTGGTGTGCCAAACAGTCACAGCCCTTAAGGCCAAACACAATGCCGGACACACTTGTCATAGGTGACTCCATAGTCAGACACACTGATGTCCCACTCACCGGATCAGGTACAGAGGAGGTCACAGTAAGCTGCCTATCGGGCACTGGAATCCACCACATAATGCAAGCACTCAGGTCACTAAACTACAAGTACAGGTCTGACCCAGTCATAATCCATGCTGGTGTGAACGACCTGAGATGTACCTCCCTGGACTACATGGAAAGAGACATAGAGGATCCCTCTGATTATGTAGGCCAGGCAGGTATGACCCTGACCTTCGGCAGTATCCTACCTTCACGAAGTATGATGCCACATAAACAGAGACAAGATGATCAGCTGTAGTATTTTGCTTAGACTATGGTGTCATTCTAAGGGGGTCCAATGTCTGTCTGCCTGGGATGACATGCTGGACAGGCCACGGTGATTTGCAAGGGACGGCTTGCACCTGTCACCCTGTGCTTCCGGATTTCAGATGATGCTCTTGCCACCCCATTGTGCCTTTTTATGCAAGACTCAGATTCTACACCTACCACCCTAGAACACAGTAAAGGAAAGACACTAAGGGTAATGCTGCTCAATGCCCAAGGTCTCAACCTCAAGCTGCACACACTCTATGCCCTTCTCAGTATGTAGCACATTGATGTCTGTGCTGTGCCTGAAACCTGGTTCACAGCTTCTGACAGCACCCCGGCACTATCGGGTGTTACCTCATATCATGCATTCCGCACCAGCATCCCGACAACACCAAGAAGGATGGTGGGTGTCCATATTCATCAAGGACACCCTCACCTCATGGTTGGTGGCAACACACGATGCATCAGAGACCATCCAGGTGCCAGTGACCGTAGGCAAGACTGCTCTGCAGTTTGTAGCATGTTACATGCCACCCGCTCAAACTCAGGTACCTCACACAGCTATCCTGCAAACACTGAAGGGGATAAATGTATCTCAAAACACCATCCTACTGGGTGATTCCAACTATCCACATATAGACTGGGATCACTAATCATGCCACAACACTCTAAACACAAAGGTTCCAAGAGTTCATACACTGAAATGCCATGGAACAACTGGTCCCAATCCCCTCAAGTGGAGGCAACATACTAGAACACATCATCACGAACATGGGGTCACACTGTTCAACACCAGACATATACCCATCATTGGTGAGATCAGATCATGGACTATTCTCAGTGGGAGTCCACATCCCACCCACACCCCAGATGAGAAATGAAACGGTGAAGACCTTCTCAAATGCCGACTTCACATTTCTGAGGACTGCTGTGGTCTCTTTCAAGGCCCCCAGGCCAGCAGACACCATTACCCAAGCCACTGTATCACTTAGAAATGCCTTCTACCAGCACCTCCAGGACTGCATGGTTCAGGCAATCCCAAATAATAATGACTCTTTGTACCACAGGCAAGCATCCAGTCTGGTGGACCCTAGCCATAAACAAGCTGTACAACACAAGAAAGGAGCTACTACAAGATAGAGCGTAATCCGTAGGGGGGAAGGCACCCCTGCTCATTGTGAGTAAAACACTGGGTTCCCCCATACAATCATCCGAGGCATGTTTGGAGAGTAAACCCACTCAGGACTCCAGGGACAATCATGAGGCCTTTTTTACCTATGTTTGAAACCTGGGAGGAAACTCCCAGATATGCTCAGACTTAGTTCAGAATAATGTTGATATCACTGCACCTACAGACATTGGCAACATACTGACTGACAGGTTCAGTGCAGATTTCTCCCCCCCTCCCCCCAACTGGGGGGGTATGTACACCAGAGGATTGTAGCCCCCAAACATCTCCACTGCTGGGGTGGGAACTGCTCAATCCAAGACAGAAAACACTTTATCCATGGGACCAGATGGTGTCCCCAGTTGTGTGCTCCATGAACTCAATGAGTAATTACACCCGCAGTTAGGGCAGCTGTTTAATCTTAGCCTCACCTCAGGATATGTTCCCAAGGAGTGGCATACAGCAATGGTGGACCCACTTCACAAAGGAGGTGCCTCCACCAACCCCAGAAACTACCATCCCATCAGCTTGACAAGCCTGTTCTGCTAAGCTATGGAGAGGATCATAATGGGAATTCTAAATGAAGACATAGGGACTTGCAGACATTGGATCCAATCCAGTTTGGCTTTGTCAAGGGCAGATCATGCCTTTTAAACTTGGTTGACTTTTTCAAAACACTCACCCAGGCCATTGACGTGGGCAAGGCAGTCCACACAGCCTACCTTGACCTGGCAAAGGCTTTCGACACAATACCCCACTCAGGTATCATTGAAAACATCACCAGCTTAATTGTGAACCCATACATCACAACATGGGTTGCAAATTGGCTAAGTGACGGAACACACAGGGTCAAAGTTGCTGGTGCCAGTTCACACTCCAGAGCTGTCACAAGTGGTGTCCCACAGGGCTCAGTCCTGGGCCCACATTTGTTCAGTATCTACTTTTCAGAAGTACGAGCAAACACAGGAGGATTATGGCTGACAAAGTTTGAAGATGACTGCAAACTGGGAAGCATAGCTGGAAACCCATCTGACACAGACATCCTTCAGAAGGGTCTCAGACACAGATAACTGGTGCCACGGCCATGGCCTTACATTAAACACTAAACAATGCATAGCCATACCCTTCAGGAAGAACAAGGATACCACTACTTCCCATCTAGGTGGCAATCCTCTAAGCACAACGTAGGTTATCAGGGACCTGGGCACCCAGGTTGACAGTGACCTTTTGCTTGACACTCACATTGCCAGGGTAGTTTGGAAGGCCTTCTACATTGGCCACCTCATCATGCAGTGATTCACATCTAGATCAAGGGAGGTCATCGTTCCCCGTACTCATCACACCAATGATTGCATACACTGCCCCATTCAGATTGGATGGGCCCACAAATTCCTCGACAGGAGGTGAAAGGGTCTCAAACATATTTCTTATGCTGCCCGACTGAAGGAATTCCAGCTGTATTCAGTCACTTACTGACTGCTCAGAGGTGATCTGTGCCTGACATACAAGGCTATGTCCAACCCAGACTTTATGAACATGCTTCACCTCAAGACCTCTACATCCATCAGAACTACAAGGGCAGGAGACCTAAACCTCAACACAGATATTAATAGGATGTGCTGGAGGGACAGATTCATCACCCAGAGAGTCCATATGCTGTGGAACAACATCCTGGTACATGTGGGGCTGAGCACCTCACTGGCTTTGTTCAAGTGAGATCTTGACCAATGGATGGGAGATTGCAGGTATACCCCAGGGATAACCTCAGTATCACTGCTTGACAGAGGCACAGCAAAATAATGGGCATATCCATCAACTTGCAGGGGTGGCAGACGCCACAAAACTCTGGCCTAGGCTTATTAATGCCCTAGGGCAGATAGGCCTGGGGCAGTTCCTGCTATTAGGACAGTGGTCTGCAGCAGGCTATATAGTAGTAGTCGGTTTTAGCCATTGTTTTTTGACCATGGCTATTCCATGTTGCTTCTTGTTGTGGTACAAACATGGGTGTGTGGTTATCCATGCTATTTATTGCTAGACACCCTCATTTTGTATCTTGTTCCATGTTTTTGCACATGTACATCACTGTATGACGTGCAGCTGTTTCCACAGGGTCATATGCGTGGATATGGATGTTAGTTGGGGTCCTCAGGTGTGCATATTGTACATGATATTACATTACCTAACACATGGCATTCATGCCTCAGGTGGTGCTGCAGGGCCACCTCTGTCGGATACACATACTACACTCCCTGTACATTTGGAAGCAGGTTGTGTCATGTTAGGCATCCCTGTTACTGTATGAGTGAGTCAGAGCGGTATCAGTCCCAGTGTTCCTACTGACCAAGCGTATGTGCTATGCGTTGCCTCTTTGCCAAGGCCAGGGCATACTGGGCACACCTCCTTCTGCCTACTGGGACAAGGTCAGGTTGTTCCTCCTCCGAGTCACCCCTGCCTGTGGTGGCCTTGGCAATGGTGGGGGGATGTTTGGCCCAGCCCTGTGCTGGTCCTGCTGCAGCTGTTTCCGCAGGATCATATTATGTAGCATAGCACATATCATGATCATTTGGGTACATGTAGTTGGTGTCTACTGCAAAGCTCCACCAGATGTGTCCAGACACCGGAACCGTGACTTGAGCAGCCCAAACACACGCTCTATGATATTACGTGTTTGTGCGTGTGCCTCATTATGGCGTTCCTGTTCAGGTGTGTGTGCATTTCTGATGGGTGTCATCAGCCATGGCTCAAGTGCATAACCTGCATCCCCCACTAGGTGTCCATGTGGGAAGTCCCCATTGGCAAATGATTGGTACAGCTGCGTCAGATGCCAGATGTGGGAATCGTGGTAGCTCCCAGGGCAGCCAGCACACACATTCATTATTATGCCCTGGGCATCACACACGACCTGGCAGTTGATGGAGGGGTATCCCTTGCGGTTAATGTAGACTCTACCCTGCTCACCGGCTGGTGCTTTGATGCGTATGTGCGTGCAGTCTATTGCACCCAGCACCTCAGGGTATCCCGCTATTTGCTGGAAGAGACGCATATTGCTGGCCACAACTTCACGGTCATTAGGGACATATATATGATCACGGACATGTGGTGACATGGCATCCAGGAACTGGTGCAGTACCCTGGAGGCTGATGCCTGTGATATCCCCATCATATCACCAGTTGGTCTCTGGAAGGTACCTGTTGCTAGTATTCTTAGGCCAACACATACCTTGGTTTCCACTGGGATGGGTTCCCCTCTGTTGGTTCTGTGTGTGAGGTGTGGCCTGCACAGCTCAACAATCTGCTGCAGGAGCTCTCTGTCCACTCTATAGCGCTCTATCTCCAGCTCATGTAACCCATGGTAGGTGACCCTGGGCCTGTATACTCTTCTCCTTCTCCTCACTCTGGGTTGTCTGTCAGCATCTGCATTGTCACCACCCTCAGCAATTCGCCTATGCCTGATTATAATAGCCATGGCAGCCCCTAGCATTTCTGCTCTGAGTTCAGCTTTATTTCAGTTTTCAATTCTGATAGCTTAGCTTCTGGCAGTATCTCTTGTGAGAAACAGCCTTCACTGCTCTTTGTTGTGTTTTAAGTGCTGGGCTGGGCTTCTAGTCTGCCTGTGTAATTGCCTGCTTGTAATTGTTTCCACCAATTAACTCCAGCAGTATTCCCTGGCAGTTTCCCTGTATTTTGGTTGTTTCCTGTTTCCTCTCTGTTTCCTGAGGGGAGCAATGTGCACACCAGCTTAAACACGCCACAGTCACTTAAACGCTGCACACATCCCTACACAGTGTTACACGCCAACACATCCTTACACGGTGTTAGCTAGGCTGATTCATGCTAAAACGCCGCGACACTGCCTTACACACGCACGCCACAAGAAACCGTTGTAAACAGTTTGCAACACGCCCCACATGTTGAACCTGCCTTACACGCCAAGACACGCACAAGATACACGTATATCAAGAAACTTTGAGTGTAGGGATAGCATATACCCTCAATTTCTTGACTTTCCTAGTGTTCTGTTGGGACACACCTCCCCTGATGTCTGTCTGTCATCTGTTACCTTACATTGCCCTCCAATCTGGTACATTTCTTTCTATCCTTCCCTCCGTGATGTCACCTACCTCTTACTCTGTTCCTCCCCCTTCTCTAACTCTTACACTACTCAGAAAGTGCTCATTACCTATGTGGCAGTGTGATTCAGTATTGTAACCCTCATTTACATAGGATTGCCTAGTAATGCTTAGTTACATATCTTACACGGAGCTTCCCCCCCTTGACAACCACTAAACGGAGGCCATATTGTTTTTAGTCTGCAAGTCCCTCCATTGACATTCCATGTAATACATAAATCCCACAATTGTGGGCTTATAAGCTTCGGTTTTCAGTTTTAGGTAGCGCACCCGCTTATGCTGGGTGTGCGCTGCAGTTAAACACAATAATCCTGTGAAAAAAAAAAAAGTTAAATTTATTTTTGCAACACTTTTTCATGCCAATGGCCACATATTTGGCCATTGGCATGCTTAATGACACATATGCACTCTTTATTTGGAGCTGACATAGCTCCGTTTTTGATTTTGCAGAAATGTACTCAGTTGTCAGCTGAGTACATTTCTGCAGCTAACACGTCCGTTACACGGACTGGTTTCTGCTTCGTGGATCGCTCAAATACCTCATTTTGCATATCTTGGAGCTGCAAATGAGGTATTGAGCATTTCCACGCCCAGTCCGTGTAAGAGACGTGTTAGCTGTCTCTTACACGGAGGTTTGGGCTGTACCTGAATCGGGAGGCTTACACTACTCTTGAACTCCGTGTAAGCCTTCCTGAATCTGGCCCTTTGTCTTTTTTGTGGCTGGAAGAAAGACCGATTGTGTGACTAACAGTTTGCTCCATGGTCAAGCTGAAATTGGTGTCTTGTTTCCCAGGGAAAATAATCAGCAAAAGCTGGTAAAAATAGTTTAAAAAGCCACTTTTTTCACAGTTAAAAGCACTTGTAAAAACACTATGCCAGCCCTTAAAACTAAAATAACTCTAAAGAAAAAAAATGTTGTTTACATATTTTAAACTTTTACACTGGTTTTAAACTCCAATACAGTCTTCCGACAGGCAGTTAAAACACAAAGTCCCAACCTTAAAATAAGTGGAAGCTTGGTATAATTGTCATGGTGTTTACCTTACAAACAGAAGATGCAAGGTTTGATTCTCACATGGGATAATTGGCTAGGCTTAAAAAAAATCTTATAAAGGCAGTTAGCCTAGTATTAACCTATGAACCTATAACATTCCTGAACAGGCAAGGTTTATTAAACATTTTTTTTTATTTTTAACTGCAAGGTTTTTCTCCTAAAGGAACTTATCTGACCAGCAAAGGAACTGCAAAGCAGACAGTCAACTCTTGAATGCCTCAGAGGAACATACATGTTAGAAACAGGAAATCTCTGAAGGGACTGGTGCCCAAAGTAATTTGGGCAGCTGAGCTTGAGCAGACTGTTGGTTTGGGCAGCTGGAAGGTGCCCTGAAGCTTTGGAAGCTGATTGGCTATTACATCCTTAGCAGGATATAACCCATACAGCTAAGACTACTGCAGCAGTGATCTTTATAATGAACATCTAGTTATATTAACAAGGAACGTACATGGCCTTATCGGTACAGACCATTAATAACTGTAGGCAGTAAAGAACAACGTTACAAAAGACATATTTGGATAGAAATAAGCACATAATTTTGACCGAGAAACAATCTCAGCAAGGACATTCAACAGAATATCAAAGAGGAGTAAAGTACTCACTGCAAAAGGTGCCTCATGCAGACTGAAGTAGAAAAAAGGGGCCAAAATGTTAAGACGTAAAGGGTTACTGACTCTGAAGGACGACTATTCTGGTAGGTTTCATCATCTTGTTTCACTTTGGTTTATAACCTTCTGCTTGAGTTAAGTATAGCAGCTTTAACTGGCAAGCTCTAATACCCCTTCGCATCAGAATATTCTGAACCACCTTGTTCTATGGCAGAATCATCTTATCCCACTTCACTTCTCTCCTCTTCTCCTCCTCCTAAGTAAATTCCTTTGACTCTTATTAAATCATCAACAACCTATACGATAAAAATACACCTGACTTTTTCTAAAAGGACTGAAAACACTTTCACTGCTTGTAACTTACCAGACCTATAACAAAGAGCTTCCAGTGTTTTCAATTCTTCTGTTTTTATTTAGGTTATTCCTACATATCCTTGGTTGCCATTAAAAAAAACAAAAAACAAAAAAAAACTTTTAATCCATACACCTAAGACTTAGTCTTACCAAGGCCCCACAGGTATGAGTATTACTGAAATAATTCAAGCATAAGTGCATAATTTACTGCTACAGTTTTTGTTTTACATTTATTTATTAATTATTTTTCATGCTCCTTCCCGACACAGGACCCTCCTATATCAAAACCCATCTTCTAACTCTCTGCATCATCTATGCACTCACATCATTTGCCCTCCTACACCTCCAAATTTTGTTAATAGTTTATTTCCAACAATTTCTCATGCTCAATTGTAATTCACTGTTAATGACCCTTAGACTGTACTGCCGATAGATTTTTACTACCATTACTGCGGAATGTAAAATTTCAATTGTAATTCACTGTTAATGACTCAAAACTGTACGGTTGCTAGATTTTAATATTATTATACTAGAAAGTAGAATTTTTTTACCGTACAATGCTGCATAAAGCTGTATGACTTCTTTGATTTGTCTATGTACATGCTAATATGTTTGTCATTGTTACTGGAGCTTTTCTCCCCGGGCAACCACTGAAAACGGGCTCTTTTTAGCCCCAGCGGCTTCCCCGGTCAAACTTAAATAAATAAATACATTTATTTTATATCCCATAAAGACTTGAAACAGTGTCAATACGTTCAACAGTACCAAAACATCCTTTATTGGATTTATCAAGTACAAAATATCATCTTCAAATAAAATGTCGGTTCCTTACCAGTTATATGCTTGAATAATTTGTGTATCTCTATCTTTGGCGACAGTTCTAAATATAAAACAACCAAAAATGGGGAAGAGAACATCTATGCCAGGCTCCTCTATTTAAACCCGGCTTGCCAGAGATGAACCCTTCCAAATTTATTGCATTCAACCCTTCCTATAACCTCCATATTAACCCCATTATTCTATCAGGAAATGGAAATGCTACAACACCCCCCCCCCCCACACACACACACATACACACACACACACACACACACTTGAGAGGTGCAGCAGGCTGGCTTCCCTTCACACTGACTCCGTATTTTAGTGGTGAGGTCTATAGCCAGTTAGTTGCACTCAACGAGTTGGTTTTACAGGGGGTTGGGACTTTGCTGGGGAACCTAAAAATATATACTTCTAAACATCTATAAATTTAACTGCATCTTATCCCTTTAATAACAGACAAACATGGTCTCCTGCCATGTGCAGTAATGGTGCTTTTAATTGTTCATCTGCTCTTCTGTTTAACACAGCTGCATAACTGTTAAAACCTGCAGTAACCCTCACATGACTGCATCACATTCAAACATGGATAGACTTACCATGGCTAGAGACAGGTTTCTTTTTCCTTTAACATCTATATCGATATCTATATTTATATACAGTGGATATACAATGTTTACACACCCGTTATAATGTCAGGTTTTTGCAATATATATATATATATATATATATATATATATATATATAAAAAAAAAAGAGACCACGATAAATCATTTCAAAACTTTTCCCACCTTTAATGTGAGCTATAACCTGTACAATTCAAATGAAAAACAAATCTGTTCGGGGAAAACATAAAAAATAAAAAACGTGCAATAAGCTGGTTGCATTACGTGTGCACAACCAACTAATACTTTGTTGAAGCACCTTTTGATATAATTACAGCATTCAGTCTTCTTGGGCACACACCTGCCATCAATTAAAGAGACTCCGATTAACCCCAAATAAAGTTCAGCTCTCCTAGTAGGATTTTCCTGACATCTACTCAGTTGCCCGCTACAGCAAAAGCCATGGTTCGCAGAGAGCTTACAAAGCATCAAAGGGATTTCATTGTTGAAAAGTATTAGTCAGGAGAAGAGTAAAACAGTTCCACAACATTGGATATACCACGGAACACAGTGAAAACAGTCATCAAAAAGTGGAGAAAATATGGGACAACAGTGACATTGCAAAGAACTGGACGTCCCTCCAAAATTGATGAAAAGAAAAGATGAAAACTGGTCAGGGAGGCTGCCAAGAGACCTGCAGCAACACTGAAGGAGTGCAGGAATATCTGGCAAGTACTGTTTGTGTACTACATGCAACAACAATCTCCCGTATTTTACATATGTCTGGACTATGGGGTAGGGTTGAAACACGGAAGCCCTTTCTTACACAGGAAACCCCCCAGGCCTGACTAAAATTTGAAAAACAGTACATAAAGTCTCCCAAAAGCATGTGGGAAAATGTGTTATGGTCTGATGAGACCAAGGTTGAACTTTTTGGCCACAATTCCAAAAGTGACGTTTGGTGCAAAAACAACACTTTGCATCACCAGAAGAACACCATCTCCACGGTGAACATAGTGGTAAGCAGTATCATGCTTTGGGGTTGAATTATGAACAGTTCCAAATACCAGTCACTTTGGGCCCAAAATCTTCAGGTGTCTGCTAGAAAGCTGAAGATGAAGAGGAATTTCGCCTTTCAACACGATAGTGACCATAAGCATACATCCAAATCAACAAAAGAATGGCTTCACCAGAAGAAAATTAAAGTTTTGGAATGGCCCAGCCAGAGCCCAGTCCTAAATCCAATAGAAAATATGTGGGTTGACCTGAAGAGGGCTGTGCACAAAAGATGCCCTCGCAATCTGACAGATTTGGAGTGCTCTTGCAAGGAATAGTGGGAAAATATTGCCAAGTCAAGATGTGCCATGCTGATAGACTCCTACCCAAGAAGACTGAATGTTGTAATTAAATCAAAAGGTGCTTCAACAAAGTATTAGTTTGAGGGTGTGCACACTTATGTAACCAGCTTATTGTACGTTTTTTATATATTTTTCCCCTAACAGATTTGTTTTTCAACTGAATTGTGCAGGTTATAGGTCACATTAAAGGTGGGAAAAGTTTTGAAATGATTTATTGTGGTCTCATTTTTTGATATCACAAAAACCTGTCATTTTAACAGAGGTATGTAAACTTTATATCCACTGCATGTACATGGACACTATACATACAAATGTGTATGTATACATATGCACGCATTACACATACATGCTATGGATATTATATGCATGCATACATATGATTATCTCGCGTGCACACACACACACTTTTTTTTGGCTGCCTTGCCAGTCTAATTGGCAACCATTACAGGACCTGTTACAGCGAGTCCCAAAACAACAACTGAATGGCTGAAAAAAAAAAAAAAAAAAAAAAAAGGGACTTGCAAATACTAAGTCCAAGATGGCCATTTCTCAGAACATTCCCTTTTCTCCGAGGTACGGCAATCTAGGAGTTGGTATACACAGGTTTGGGGGGGTTGCAATTAAAGAAATTTAAAGGAGAAAATAATAAGAAGAGATTGTCTTCTCTTGTACTTTAGATCTTTTTTTCGGATTGTCAGCACTTTGAATGATGACATTTAAACAGGGAGCCCAGATGAGCATCAATCTGACACAAGTATACATTTGTTCTCTGTCTCTGGAGTTACAGCATTCTGCAGCTTGTCCGTGACAGATACTTCTATTTAATGGCCTAACCCCTGCCCTTGGGTGGGGGACATGCGACCCACATCACCTCTTGTGGCCAATGGAGATTACTGCCTTCGAAATATGCACCCCAGGATCACCCAAAGTATGGCTGGCCCTCTTATGAGGGGTTGAGACATAGGACAATCTAATCCACCCTTCCTCAAGAATAGGTATGGTCAACTTCAGCACGTCATACTTAGGGCTTTGACCTTCTATACTTCTGAAGTTGGCCTTCTTATTATTCTTGATAGAAACTGTCTTCCTGCGTTTTGTACTTTGTGTCTCACGTTATACATACAATTTTCACCTCAACCCTTGCATTTATTCTGTTTTTAATTAAATTGAACTTAGCTTTCTGCACTGCACAGGAACCTATCTTTCTGCAACCAGAGGAAGACAGATGCATCAAACAGCCTATCTACTAAAGTAAAAACATTACATAAATCACCAGAGTGACTAAAGGTAAGTAGCTTTTACAAACTGTTAGGAGCAATGTAACATGCTACGATCTAAACAAAAACAAGGCCTGCACTAGTAACATAAAAAGTTTGCACTTGTTGAGTAATTACTGCTTAAAGACTAGCTCTCCATTTGGCAGAGGGATGCCAATATTTAGAGAAACATTGTAGTAATTTGTAAATGTTATTTTCTGTAACACTGCACCATCCCTTGAGATCTAGCTAGGAGTAAAGTATGGCATTTCCCTTATAAACAGTACTAAGGAAAAGACAGTTTGGCATCTGATACCATTTTCACAAAGTACAGTAAAAAAGGTCCATCATTCTTAACTACTGATCTGCATTTTTAACTACAGTGGTACAAACATTAGCAGACAATCAATCATAACTGAAGGATTTGGAAACATGCTAAAACCTAAATACTGCAAGGTGTATATCACAAGATAAGCTTCTTTCTAGAAAAAAGGTAAAGACCTCATGGAAGTTATTTAATCTGCAATGTCCGATTTATTTACTGGGCATCCGGATGGATATGCAAATATCATACCGAGATTATTTCTTTTTAGTGGCTTGACAAGAGACTCAGCCTTCTGATGCTAATCTCAAAAATAGAACACTGAGGATAAAGGGCTACAGTCACTGCTGACAAAAAGTGGAAGCCAGACAGTGTCACCTACCAGTGGAACAGTCCAAGTACTATGATATGAAAACAGTACCAAATGAAATGATAATGAAGCATTATTCACAATGGTTCAGACAAAAATGCAAACCACAGCACAGTGACACATGCAATTAACAGTATAGCTTTCAGGTTACTTTTTAAGTAGTTGCTTAGACTGGCATCTATGCTGCAATTTTCTACCTAGGCAAAAACGTAAAACGTGGGAGAATGCTTTGAGTGAATAGTGCAGTATGTGAGCATGCCATTTAAGCAACAGATGTTTGAGAGTAAAGGACCACTGAAGAGAAACAGAGTAGCAGCTCCAGTCTCTCAAGTATTTACTGTTCGATTGTACATGTATCCTTATGGTGAATACATAACAAAAGTGACTTTTGTGCCCCCTGAAGCACCACTGACAGCCTTACAGATCTCAAGTATGAGATGTATTAACACTTTATTAAGTTAAAACATGTAAGGAATACACTTCACCATTATAAATTAAAACACAACAGGCACACCTCAATAAACTACACAGGAACACAAAGTCTGTCCACAGGATGATTTTTTATATATATTTTTCTGGCTCTCGTTCTTAAAAAGTTTTGAACTGCTAAGCCCTAAACCCTTTCCCAGATCCATTTCTTCCTCCCAAACACTGGCATCCTATGACACTGGGCGAGAGAAGACAGAATAGTCTGAAATCGTGACCGTCAATCACTGGTGGTCTAAATTTTTCAGAATGTTTCTGACTGTCCACCAAAAATGGCTGTAAAGTACAGAGCAATACCCACTATGCTGGGCCCAGTTTGACAGCTTGTTCTACACCTTTGACTTCTAAATATAGAGTACTAATGTACACCTGACTTTGTGTTAACTCGGTAAGCACATTGGACACAAGTGTCCATTTCACAGGCGATCCCAAAGCACTGCCCCCCCCCCCCTCCATGCTCCCAGAGTTCCAAAATATAACATCAGCAGAACCCGGCCTTTTACAACGAGAGGACCATTCAGCAGAACTTTCCCCCAGGACTCTACAGCTATACTACTAAAAGAACCCAAGACATCACAGTCAATGCCAAAAAATCTCTATGCTGCCTAGTTAGTCAGAATTATTCACTTTTTCCCCATTTATACACCTAAAGATCTTAAAGTTACAATATAAAAGGTCAGAACTACTTGGCTCAAAGTCTTTCACAGCAAGTTTTCATTTGCTTTCTACTCTTAGGTCCACTTAGGTAATATTTTACAATTACTGTGTGTTAACTACTTAGCACCACCACGGTGGCTCTAAGATTTAATAAAAAGTTTAATTCAGCTGTATGAGATAATGTTTAATTCAGAGTTTCTCTAGGTTGTGACTTCAAGAAAATATTGATCTTTCTCTTAAAAAGGTCTGCTTGATACTGCAACTGAAGACTCCACAATGTAACACATTTCAGGATTAGCTTACAGTATAAAAAAAAAAGACATTAGATCTGAGGTTTGTTAATGTTTACATTACTCTACTTGCCACAGTGGTTTAAAGTACTTTACAGCAGAATTTAAATCATTACACATATTACTGAACGGTAGCATTTATGGACAAGTCAGATTATTTTGTAGAACAAAATGCAAGATAAAGGCATATCTCTCAAATGTCAGGAATTTTGATCCCCATTTAACAAATAATATGTCCCTTCTAAATTTGGAAACATAAATCAGAGGCAGACACTAATATCAATTACTTATTTACTCAGCTGTGGCCCTCAAAATGTATATTAATACATAGTCCTCTTGTTTCAGCAATATTCTTACTACTATTACTTCAAAAGTGATCCAACTTTGGGGCATCTATTCCCCACCGTTTCCAGTCCTGTGACCAATTACTGAGATAAGAGGTTGACAGTCAGCAATTATTAGGAACATGTTACTGTGCACATAATACAGGGTTTACTCACAATCATACGAGTCCAGCATTCGTCTCAAATACACCTCATTATGCGGAACGTTACTTATTAAAGTCAATGTTCCTCACAGGTTATCGACTGAAGGGTCCGTAATATATCATGTTTTGCAGCAGACACCCATGGTAAATAACACAGGATAATATTAATTCATCAAAATAACTGTTTATAGCACATTAACAATCCTTTGAGCATGCTTGTTGAATAACTTAGTAAACTATAACTGTTACACGTTACCCATTTATTCCACATTATGGTAGGCTCTGTTCCACACTGCATAGACAGAAGGGTGAGAGCTACGAATCCCACTATATACTAACTAAAAGACATTACTATTTCTGTTTCTTCTAACAATAAAAACGATGGAAAGGAATGAAACAGTCTGATAAAACACTTTTCAGTGAACTATTTTAGCTTCCAAAACCCTCCCTTTACGACATAATTTTCCCAGGGAAATCACAAAAGCAGCACAGTGTTGCGAACACTTACCAGTCAGCTAACTACTCTAATTCCAAAAAAAAAATATTTTGAGTTGCGATATCATCTTCCCTGAAGCTCTCACTCTTACAGTACTCCGCAACTAGTTCTTCCCTATTCACCATCAACTAAACTCTGGAAAATCAACGTCTAGCTAATACGCTGCAACAGAACAGTATGTCTAAAAAGTAATCATTTACTTATCTGAGTAAATGTATGCTATCTGTCGAACAATATTCCAGCAACCGTCATTCTTTGGCGAACTAATTTCCCATACAACTACCGACGTTTCATCTACAGCGCCAGACTAGGTGACACTAAGTCGCCCTGTGATGAAATCAGCCGTAGCGGGAAACATTTAAACATTATTTTTTTGTCTTAGAAACGTGTCTACATGGGTATTGTTGATTTTGTTTTGGTCCCATTGACTGCCTTGTGCTGTTCAGTCTGTTATATGAATGTAATGTATGTTCTTTCTGCCTTTTTACGCAAAATGTTTAATTCTTATTCGAAACCTTTCACGTTGTGGATATGACAGCAGGGGGTGACGAGTACGTCATTCCATTATTTATCGGATTTTCTATGCAATGTAAGTATAACACTGAATAGCTCAGATGAGCTGCTGGTGACTGGGTGACGTAGATGTAGTTATTTTTCTTCAGATTGACAGTATGGATGTCCGTTTCTTTTATGTACTGTTCTGTAGAAATAACCAGGAGAATGTAGTCGATTGCTGCCAGTTTGTTTCATTTTATTTATTTATTTTTTTAGTTATGTAGTAGTGTACAAACAGAATGACTGTCCGTAGGGGTAAACTTTTACTGGGCTCCTCACGGGTCTTGTATGCTTTTTCAGGTTAATTGCTTTTATAGTTTGTTTGAATTGGCGGTTGGAGTAGCCGACAACTGTAACTGGTGTAACGAAATTGAATGGAGAATTAATAACTGTAATCGCAAACATCTAAACATTATCTGAGCCTAGGTAGAGTTATAAGGAAAGGAGAGTAGTATTCCCTGAGCACTGTGTGGGAAGGCGTGACTTTTTCTTACAGTAGGGGGTGAGGAGGACAGTGTGGGTGTGTCCCTGTAGGACCGTAAACCACACATGAGCCTGTACGAGTTTTTATTCCACTGTTAAAATTGAAGTGTTAGTGCAGGGGCGAAACGTATAACGCGATCTTGTCCGAGACTGACATTGCTAAACACAATATAACACTGCAGTTGATGATGTAAATTTTCTTGTATTCCTTAACTAAAGGGGATCTGAGACGGCTTTTTCACTAGCTCGGGGCTACCAGCAAACTCTCTAGACTGGAGCTCCTTCCCTACCCATAATGCCCCATCCCTAATATTCTTCAGAACTAGTTTGCCGCTAAAGCGTTTAGGGTGGTCGCCTTCAGCTCTGGAGTTATCTGTGACAGATAAGTCAGTTTTCTATATTTCCTCTCTAAACCCTTTAGAAATAACCATTCATTTAATTCGTATTCTTCGTTTTTCAGTTTAAAGTGTCTCTTCCGGTATTTTTCCAATATTTTGAGTGTAAAACTTTTGTACCATCGTGGTAGGCCAATCTTCCCTTCTGTCCTGTTTTCTTGTAGTTCTTAAAAACAGTTGCTGGCATTTTTCCTTTTCATATATTTCTTTCGGCTTATTAAAAAAAGTTTAATTTCTCCCTCTTGCTTTTAACTAGGAAAATGTCTGACAGGGGTCTAGCAGGTTTTAAAAAATGTGACGAGTGTGGGCACAAGTTCCCTTTGTCTGATGCCCACAATCTTTGTGTGTATTGTTTAGCACCAGAACAGCTACAACAAGATTACAGTATTTGTCATGGGTTCAACCCCCAACCTTTAGCAGACAGGAAAAATAAGCTGATTTTAAAGGAATTATTGCCGTCTTCCTTTTCTGAAGCTATTGCTGGGGTTCAATCCCCTAAACATAAATCTAAAGACCTGTCAAAAAGGTATAGGTCATTGGATTTTCCAGCTTCTACCCCTTCTGAACCAAGGAATAAGAAAGAAAAACTGGATCCAAAGCTACATCCAATCCGACCATCCTCGGATCCGACCAAACATATTTCAGATTCTACATCTTTGGATTCTAAGCCCTTACCAAGAACTGCATATTCACCAAGTCTGGATTTGGTTCCTTCCAGGGTACCCTCTCCCTTTCTAGAGAGGCGGTCAAAATCGCAGTCCCTGGTATCTTCTCGCTCCTCCAGGAGTCTAACAGAAAAAGATGTGGAGAGGATTATTATGAAACTCTTAGCTAAGCGAGGAGTTCTCGCAGATCCTACCCCTTCAGGTCAGGAAGTTCGTCCATCTACCTCTCCATCGATAACAGCTCCTTCTCTAATTCAGTCTGTGGTTTTAGAGCCCTCAGATCCGCGCTTTCCGGGTCCGTCTGTCTCACATCTGATGAGAACATCCTCTTCAGATATGACTACTACTCTGAGTGCATCGGCTCCAATATCCTCCGAGCCAGATGAGACTCTGAGCAGAAGCTTCGCTGTTGGATCTGAGAGGATGGGGTCAATTCCAAGGTTTTTGGAGCCATCTCAACCCCTCGGAGCTTCGACAGTGGATAGTTCGGCTCTGACTTCTGTCTCGGGTGAATTGCTATTGGGGTGGAAGGAGGTGACAAACCAGAGACTCGCTTCCTTCTCTCCAAAACGGTCTGCCTTTGAGGTAGTGAAGAGAGTTTTCTCTGCTTCGGCGGGTCAGATAGGTCCTTCCTCCTCAGATCCACCTTCTTCTCAGATGACTTTTTACCGTGATCCTCAACATTCTACCCCACAGGGACAGCCAACCCAAAGCTTCCAGTCTACCCAGCAGGGTGTTTTGATTTCTTCTGATACTTCTCTGGACCACCACACTGAGGAAGTCCCTAGGAAGAGACAGTGCAAAAGGAGGCACTTGGACTCGCCTCAGGAGTCGGTCACTGAAGGTGGCAGGTCTTCGCATAACCCTTCCCCCGAGGAATCAGTATTTCTGGAAGCATTTGGTACTAGTCTGTCTACCTCCTGGATTACTCAGTCAGCTGATGAACTTATTGATTTGATTTGCAGGCGGGCATGGAAGGAACCTAATACAATTGAGCCGATACCCAAGAGAGCAGACCGGATTCTGGCTCCACCAGTTGGGAAGGAATATTGGAGTAAAGAGGTTCCAGTAGATAGCATTGTTCTGGCGGCGGCTACAAAACAGAAATTCACTGAACAAAGTTCCACAGTCCAGCCTCCTAATAAAGAGTCAAGAGCAATAGACAGATTTGGGAAGCGTATTTATGCCTCAGCAACATTTGCACTTAGATCTCTGAACTATTTAGCGCATTTTACTAGGCTGCAAAGAGATTTGATTAAAGAATTATCCACATCTCTTTCTGGAACTGGATCTGCAGAGTCTCAATCTTCATTAGTTTCTCAGTTGGCTACCCTACAGTCTATATCCAATTTATCAATGAGGCTTATCTCGTATGCTGCAGAAGGTGCCTCAAGGGCTGCAGGTTCAGGGATTTCCGTCAGGAGGTATGCCTGGATGCGCCTGTGTGATTTTCCGGAGCCCTTAAAGTCATCATTTGTCAATGCTCCCTTTGACGGCACTTCTTTGTTTGGCCCTACAGTAAAGGAAACACTCTCCAGGTGTGAGAAGGATTTAAAGACCCTCTCTGCAGTGGGCGTGCGTTTTTCGACCCCTCAAAGGATCTTTTCCAGGAATCAAAGAGGAGGTCGAAAAATGTGGTTCAGAAAATCTCAGGGTCCTTTCCAGGACACATCTGGAGTTAGTTCCCCCAGAGGCAGAGGGAGGAGCTGTAATGGAAGACGATGTCCCCGTGGCAGAGGAGGTCAGCAAAAGTGGGGGTATAGAGATTCCTTTGCAGACAGACCCTTTCATTACTTCTGAATGAGGGCTCGAAGCCCTTGGGGGGGGGTCACTTATCTCTGCACCTGAAAGCCTGGCTAAGTATAACAAAAGACAGTTGGGTGCACATAATTATTTCCAGAAGCTATATAATTAAGCAATAACCAATGACGTTGGTGTGGTATATTAAGATTTACCCACGGTAGGTGTGGTTTAATCATGAGGGTCAAGCTCGAGTGAATAAATAGTCAACTGCGGGTAAATCTTAATATACCACACCACAAAGTCAGTTATTGCTATTACAAAATGACATTACTTAAGAAAAAAAATGCTTTTCTTAAGTAATGTCTTTGTATAAGGGCACTGTGCTGTCCCTTCCGCTGTTGGTATACTGTATATCCTGTTGTTTTTTTTTTGATGTACTGAGCATGCTTGTGGGACTTGCGTTCCCACACTTACCCAGTACATCAGTGCTTTGGAAAGGAAGCAACGGAGATAAAAGGTCTCCTTTGCTCCGTTCCAATCAACATGCTCATTTTAAAATATTAATCCCAGTCACTGTATAATTCCATTTTCCCTAATTATTTCCAGAGGTTCTGTAATTCTGTTTTCCCTACCTCCATCATTATCCAGAAAAATTCCCAGAGTTCCACCCAATCAGAGGAAAGCAGTAGCACTAATCAAAAAACTGCTAGAAAAAGAGTCATCCAAGAGGTCCCACCAGATCGGATAGAATCCAGAACTTACTCAAAGATTCTTTTTAGTGCCAAAGAAAACAGAGGACTGGAGATCAGTGTTGGATCTTAGTGTATTGAACAAGTTGGTTTGACACGCAAAGTTCCAGATGGTCATAGTTCAGTCCATTCTGCCCTTTCTGGACAAGGACAATTGGATGTGCTCGACAGTAAGCATCCAGAAGATGTATCACATAAAGACGAAGAGATGATACAGAAGGTACTTGCGCTTCCAGCTGGGAGCCAGTCCTTATCAGCTCAGAGCATTGTCCTTTGGCCTCACCACAGCCCTCAGGGTGTTCACCAAGTGCATGGCAGTGGTTGCAGCTCACTCAAGACTGGAAGGATTCTGGATGTTTCCATATTTAGACTGGCTCATTACTGCCCTCCCCAGGCATCGACTGGTAGAAGCGCAGGGTCAGGTGTTACAGACCTGTTCACGTCTTGGAATAACCATAAATTACAAGGTCTAATCTGCAACCAACCCAGACATTAAAATTCATAGGAACAGTGTTCAACACGGTATCTATGATGGCTTCTCTTCCTCTGTGAAGAATGCAAACAGGATGCAGGTCAGGAGAATAATTTGCAGTTCGAGAATTTCAGCCATATTGATTCTGCAAGCCCTGGGATCAACGTCAGTGGCAATAATTTTAGTCCCTTTAGCAAGATTCCCCATGAGAATTCTTCAGTGGATGCTAGCAACACAATAGTCAGTGCTTTCTCAGCCCATGTCTGTGATGATGAGAATAACTCAGTTATGCAACCAATACCTTTCCTGGTGATTACAGTCAGAACAGCTGTTTACAAGGTCATTCTTTTCATCCTGCCTCAGCCCAAGGCAATAATGACCATGGACGCTTCCCAGATTGGGTGGGGGGGCACTGCTTGGGAAAGCAGTCCAAGTCACTTGGTCCCCTGTAGAGGCCAAACTGCATATTGGTGCTCTAGAGATGAGTGGTGCTGTTAGCGTTGCAGGCATTCCAGAACTCTCTTCCTCTGGGGACAGTTGCAATCCAGGCAGTCATGTCAGTAGTCTGGTACATCAACAAGCAAGGGGGAACCAGATCTTACCTCCTGTGTCTAGAAACCCTCAGAGTATGGCAATGGGAGATATCTTCCAACCACTTTCTAGTAACAATGCATATTCAGGGGAAGTTGTGTGATAGCAAACAGACTGAACAGGTCCATTTTTACTACCTCATGAATGGTTCCTCAACAACAACGTGATGGAAATGATTGTAGGTTGGTGGGGCCAACATTGCTGCAATCTTTTTGCATCTCCCCTAAACAACAGATGCAGAAACTTCTTTGCCCTAACCCCCCACTGGGGGAATCACCGAGGGATGCTCTGCTCCATGATTGGCCCCTCTGTCTTCTGTATGTTTATCCTCCAACTCCCCAAATTCCTTCAAAAAGCAGTCCGGTTGAAGAGTGACATCCTTATTGCACTTTACTGGCCTCGGCAGATTTGGTTCCCTTTCCTTTGACCTGATCTACTATATCCACCTTGGATTCTGGACCTTCTGTCTCACCCGACAGACATGGCTTACCCGGATATCTCAAATCTCAAGCTAACGGCATTGTTTCTCCAATTCCTTTAATAGCCAGGCCTTCTTCCCCTGTTTGTTCCATACTTTTATCTTCCCATAGACCTTTTACAAGGAAACTTTACAGGACTAAATGGGAAGGTTTGTTTACTGGGCAGAACAGAATCAGACCCCTTCTGAGTTTGTTTGTTCTGTTCTAGAATTTTTAGTGAGTTTGTTTAATGACGGTGCTAGTTCAACTGTTAAAGTTCAACTCGCAGCAATCTCTAATTTTCGTGTGGGATTTAAAACTTCTTCCCTGGCTTCCTCTAAACTGTGCAAAACATTTTTGAAAGGTACTGTTCTGCTAAGACCCCTGTATAAAGACTCCATGCCACCATGGGATTTGAATTTGGTATTGCAAGCCTTAATAAACTCTCCCTTTGAACCTTCTGATAAATGTGATCTTAAATTTTTGACCTGGAAAACTATATTTTTAGTAGCAATTAAATCTGCTAGAAGAACTTCAAGCGTTATCTTCTAAGCCCCCCATATTTGATTTTTCATAAGGATAGGGTCACGTTATTTAGTAATGCTTCCTTCCTTCCTAAGATGGTGTCGGAATCCAACATAAACCAGTCAATTAACTTGCCAGTATTTTTCCCTCAATATATAAATAAAGGGGATTATATGCTGCACTTACTGGATATTCACAGGCAATTCTGTATTTACCTAGACAGAACAAGAGATTAGAAAGACAGAGTAGTTATTTGTTTCCCTTGCACATAATAAATTGGGCAAATTGGTTATTAAGGTAACTTTAGCTAGATGGCTGACATTGCTTCCCATTTATCTATAACAGATTGAATCTGCCCCCTACCAAAACCATTAAAGGCTTATTCAACCAGATCTATGGCAACTTCTGCTGTATTCCAGTCTAGATCTTCTATTAATGATATATGTGCAGCTAGAACTTGGTCAAATCCTCATACCTTTATTGCTGATTATAAACTAGATTTGGTCTTGAGGGGAAGAGCAGCCTTTGGATCAACTGTACTCAGAATTATTCTTCCTTAGAGTCCACCCAGAAATTAGTTTAGCTAGGAACTCGGTCCCATTAGTTGAGGAATGAATGAAAATTGACAATCTCAGATAAAGAAGTTATGTACTTAACATAACAACATTCCATCTGTGTTGTCCGCTTTTATTCTTCCTCAACTCCCCACCCACCATCCTCCACCGTATTTCATAACTGACTTCTGGAGGAATGAGGTACTTCAGGACACTTTTATGTCCTTTGTATTGAACTACAGTTATGTTGTTTCTTTTATAGGCTTCCTCTCAAGCTGCAAGCAAGATCTGAGGGATGTTAGGGGTGGTGCATTGTGGGTAGGGAAAGAGCTCAAGAGTTTGTTGGTGGCCACGAGCTAGTAAAACATCCAAGTCTGATCCGATCCCCTTTAGTTGAGGAAGAATCACAGATGGAATGGTATGGTAAGTACATAACTTCTTTTTCATAACTTAGGAGTAGGGCACATCATACATACGAGTCTCCACCTCTGAGCATTCAGTATCATTGCAGTCATTTTTAAAAATCATTGCAGTGGATAAGAAAGAGAAGCACTTTTTCTTATAGAAGTTGTCCTTATATTAGACCCTGTATAGTAAGTGATGGGGAATCTTTGTATAGGCTTAGTTTATGCAGTATATTTTTAAACTCAGACCTGGTTATGGGGGCATGGATAAATCTTGGAGGAATAAGGGTTCCAAAATCAAATCATTGTGCTGTGCCTAAATCATAAAAGTTGAGATGTATGGTACAGAGGTATGCTTCTAAAATTCGTTTAGTAGCATGAAGAATTTTCATCTCCCTGTAGTTCTGAGTAGTCTTGATAATCTGAATGAGTGAATCACACCTCGCAACAGTACCTCATTATGAGGAGCAATCACTATTTGAATCTTAAAGTCTGTATTCTACATTGAAAGGGTTTATCATACATTCATCGTTAACAATTGTTTTAATACATCTCCATGGTAAATAATGCTGAATCATAATTAATAAATGAAAATAACTTTTTATAAATATAAAGTAGCACACTTTAATCATGCTGTGAGCTTTCTAGTTAAAATTATCAGTAGGTTAAGTGATCCACATTTTGTCCCAGTGTTTTATATTATGAGAGGTAGGGTCCATATTTTGAGGATCGAAAGTTCGTTTCCCAGTGTTCCATATTATGAGAGGTGGGGTTCATATTTTGATAATGGAAAGTTGATGACTTGCTTCATAACTGTGTAACACTTGAGTGACTTGCTTCATAACTGTGTAACACTTGAGATATTTATTTGGCAATCTGTTTTCTTTTTAGCATTACACCAAAAATACAATTGTTTGCACTTAGTTGACTCTTATTCAGCAATCCATTCCATTCCCCTTCCGTTTGCCCTTTCTTCCTGCATTGGGGGCTTTAGTTGCATCTTGCATTGTAAATAAGGTGCATGCATATGTACCATGTGCCTACCTGTTATAAGCATGTCCATGTTTATCAGTATTTGTAAAATGTGTTTTTCATAATACAGTATGTGAAAGGGAGGATGCTATTGTCCTGTTAACCCTCACTTAGTTCTTAAAGGTAGATCTTGCAAGCCCGCCACTCTAAATAGTATAGAAAACAAATTAATATTTACTTGTGTTACTTTTAGGCTTTCAAGTGGTGACCTAACTGGCTAACGGCTACTACAGTATTGTAAGCTTTCTTAATCAGTTATTTGTACTGCAGTGAAGCATTCTTAATCATTAAGCCTTTCATGTAGAAGTTATCAGACTACTTGGAATGCCATGTAGAAAAGTAGGCAGACATTCTGACTAATAAGGAGTAAGTAGATCTAGTTGTCAGTGAAAAAACTGCCCACAACAAAGTCAGAATATCAGTGATGGCCCTCATCTTGCCATTCATATGTTGTAATTAAAACAAAAACGATGATGCACAGTAGCCCCTGCAGTCTCTGTTTCCATTTGCACTGTGTCCCTTGTTTGATTTAAGATGAAGTAGTTGTATAATATATAATATATAGTTATACTAGCATGTATATGTTTTACGATATACTGTTTTTACTAGTTCATCCAATGTATAAACAAATGGACATCTACTGTTCAGCGGTTCTTGTATATACCAAAATGCTGGTCTTAAATTAATAATAATAAACAAAAAAAAAAGAGAGATTTCTTGGAGTATAGCATATACCTCAGTACTACTGATCACATTGTGTCTTAAGAGTTCAATGAACCGTTCTGTAACCGTTTAAGTTCAAGCATAATAAAATAAACTTCAGTCATTAGCAGATTAAAATACAATGTATTAAAAGAAATGGCACACATGTGGGACATAATACTCAGTCATGTCTCCCCAAACAAAAGAATTTGTAAATCTTTATAGGAAAACTTTAACAAAGTAGTAAACCTTTATCACTCATATGACTGCTAGCATCTAATAGAAAAATGCTAACCGACACCATTCATAATACAGTTTATTTTTCATTCCATTACTAAATATCAAATAGAAATACTTTAGTTTTAGTATAGATCTGCAGTGTCTTGTCTGCATTTTTAGCTTAGTGTGGAATAAGTTTATTTGTACCGTGTGACTTAGAATGTTGGCTCAGGAAATGAAACTTAAGATCTGAAGTAGTTTACTTCCTTTGGTCTTCAACCTGTGGGATACCGGATCCGTATTGGATCCGAGCCGGCAACCTTACTAGCATCTGCTCCAAGCTCCTCCCCTTACCCATAATACACCTCCACTACCTTCCAACCCCCAGATCTCGTTTGCCGCAGCTAGCTGAAGTATCGTGATCTCCAGAGCTCCAAAGTGGGGAGAGTGACTGGATGTGCTCATTAGACCTCCAGGATGTTTACTATCACAAACATGCACAGAAGCTCCAGGAGGTTCCTCTACTTCTGACTAGGAGTCAATCATTACCATTTTCGAGCCCTATCCTTTGGTCTCACCACAACCCCCAGGGTGTTAGCCTAAGTGATGGCGGTGGTAGTGGCTCACCTGAGACGTCAGGGGATTCAGGTCTATCCGTACCTGGACAATTGGCTCCTCACTGCTCCCACTAGGAGTCTACTCTCACAAACCAGGGATTATTTCTTGATCCTTGCCCTGTGTTTGGGGATTACAGGCAACTCTTCCAAGTCACTCCTAGATCCTGTACAGGTGATAGACTACATTGGCGCAAGGATAGATACTCTACAGTGAAAAATCTTCCTGACCTTGGAGAGAGTACAAAACCTAAGGATGCATGTCTCTCTAATCTACCATTCTCATCTCCCAATGGCAGAATCAGTGTCGAGGGCCTTAGATTCAATGGCGGTGACTATAATGCTTCTCCTGTGTGCCCGGTTACATATGAGAATTCTAAAGTGGACTCTAGCTGTACAGTGGTCCCTGTTGGAACTTCCATTGGGGTATCCAATACAACTCAATTGAGTCTGTCGGTCGTCCCTCATTTGGTGAATGTGTTCTCCGGACATTCTGGAGGGATGACCTTTGTTCCAGCCCCGACCCAAGCCACAGTGACCACGGACACCTCCCAACTCGGGTGGGCAGGGCATTATTTGGGCAGGGCAGTCCAAGGCCTCTGGTCTCCTTTAGAGACCAGTTTTCACATAAATGTTCTAGACATGAGGGCGGTCCTTTTTGCGTTGCAGGCTCTTCATGCCTTTCTTCCTCTGAGAACAATTGCAGTTCAGTCGGACAACATGTTAGTGGTCTGGTATATCAACAAACAGGGAAGGACCAGATCGTACCCCCTTTTGTCGCGAGACCATGAGAGTATGGGAATGGGTGATCTCCACCAGTCCTTTCTTATCGCAATGCATATTCCGGGGCGGCCCAACATCTTAGCGGACAGGTTAAGCCTTGACTATTCTGATGCCTTATGAGTAGTCTCTGATTCTTTCAGTAGCAGACCAGATCTTCCGTGAGTGGGGTCAGCCTTGCTACGCTGTCTTCTTATCTCCTTCCAACACGAAGTGCAGTGAGGTTTTTGCTCTGAACCCCCTGCCAGGGGAGTCCCTCAGAGATGCTTTAGTACATGCTTGGCCTCCTGGTCTTCTGTATGTTTACCCTCCAGTACCTCTTATTCCGAGGTTTCTACAGAAAGTTCATCGACTGGGGAGCAAAGTGATCCTCATTGCCTCGTTTTGACCATGCCAGGTATGGTTTCCCTTCCTTTGGTCTCGCCTTCTGGCTCTGCCTTGGATCTTTGATCCCATTCAGGATCTGATTTCACACCCTTCGGGGATTCCTCATCCAAACCTGGACAGTTTGAAGCTTACGGCTTGGCTGCTCCAGTTCCCTTGATTGCTAGGACTCCTGGATTATCCTTCTCAGTTAGGTGACTTTTGGTGGCTGCCTATAAGTCTTCGACCAGGAAGGTTTATCACAGCAAGTGAAAACGTTTTCCCATTTGATCTTCAAAGGAGTTTAGATCCCTTCACGGCTCCTATTTCTGCCATTCTTGTCAAGAATCTAAATGGCAATGCTCAGATTTGCTCTGAGCTAAAACAGAATGGCATTAAATATACTGATCCCAAGGATATTGCCAATATCTTGGCAGATCGATTCAGTGCCAACTTCACCCCTCTCTCACTCCCTAAATGGCCCATCTCAATACTGGAAGATTGCCAAATTCCGGTAATAATGGCCACACAGGTAAAAAACGCACTCTCCAAAGCTAAGAATACAGCATCCAATGGACCAGATGACATAGCGGGCTGTGTACTACATGAACTACAATATGAACTGGCACTTCACCTAACTGTCATGTTTAATCATATCCTCACCTCAGGTTTCATGCCCACTGAGTGGCGCACAGCTTCAGTTATCCCACTCCACAAGGGGGGATACACCTTGGATCCCGGAAACTACCGTCCCATCAGTCTGACGAGCCTTATCTGCAAGGCCATGGAGCGTATTATCATGGAACTTATAAACAAAGACATTGGCAACCTTCAAACACTGGACCCCCACCCAGTTTGGGTTCGTGAAGGGCCGATCTTGTCTCCTGAACCCGATTGACTTCTTCTAATCAGTCTCCAGAGCCATGGACAAGGGTAATGTGGTCCACACAGCCTATCTAGACCTTACCAAGGCTTTTGACACCATCCCCCACTCTGGAATCGTAGATAAACTTACTAAGCTGGGCATAAATCCCTACTTAACCCAGTGGGTTACTGATAGAACCCACACTGTAAAAGTAGCCCACTCCAAATCCAGTTCCAGGCAAGTGGAGTACCTCAGGGTTAAATCCTGGACCGCTCTTTTTTGGCATGTACTTCTCTGAAGTACAGGCCAACACTAAGGGACTCTGGCTAACAAAGTTCACAGATGACTGCAAACTGGGAGCTATTATTGAATCCTCAAATGATGTGGATACTCTACAAAAGGGCCTTACTGAAACAGATTCTTGGTGCCAGAGCCATGGGCTCAAGCTTAATGCCAAAAATGTATAGTTATCCCCTTTGGGAAACATGTACCTGTGAATTACCATATAGGTGGCAGTACACTAAACACCGAATGTGTGATAAGAGACTTAGGGGCACAGGTGGACAGTGGTCTCACCTTTGATAACCACATCGCCACAACAGTCAGGAAATCCTTCTATGTGGCACACCTCATCACTAAGGGCTTTTCATCCAGAAAAAAGGAGGTCATTGTCCCACTGTACTCATCCCTCATTAGACCCATTATAGAATACAACGCCCCGTTTGGTATATACCTCTCAAGACATCTGCAACAACTGGAAAGGCTGCAGAAATACCTCATTAAAAGGATCACAAACCTAAAGCAGATGCCCTATGCTGACCGCCTTAAAAAAACTCCAGCTATACTCTGTCACATATCGATTACTCAGGGGGCGATCTCTGCTTAGCATACACGGCCATGTCAAACCCAGAGCTGTTGGACATGCTACACTTAAAGAAATCCCAATCCCTCAGAGCCACACACTCCAGGGATCTAAACCTTGTCATTGCAATAAACAAAACATGCTGGAGGGATAGGTTCCTTACCCAGAGACTCCCCAAACTCTGGAATAGATTGCCCATACATGTCAAGCAGAGTGCCTCTTTGGCCCTCTTCAAAAGGAACCTTGATGATTGGATGTGAGAAAGGAAATTCACCCCGGGGATCACGTCAGTCGTCCTGCTAGACAGGGGTCCAGGGAAGTAAATAGTGTGGGAAGAAATAGCCAGGGAATTGTTATGGCTAGGCTTGTATAGGCCCTAGGGCTGATAGCCTAGTAACAACCTATGAACCTAATCTTTCAACACGGAGCTAGTTCTTCTACTGTCAAGGTTCAGTTGGCTGCCATTTCTCATTTTCAGGTGGGTGAGAATTCTGCGCCTCTAGCCTCCTCCAGACTGTGTAAAGCCTTTGTTAAAGGCATTTTTTTTGTTACCCCCCCCCCCCCATTCAAGGATCCTGTTCTCTCATGGGACCTTACTATGGTTCTTCATGCTTTGGTCGCTCCGCCTTTCGAACCTGCTGCAACCGCAGATCTGAAATATTTATCTTGGAAAGCAGCATTTCTGGTGGCTATTACCTCTGCCAAAAGGGTTTCATAACTGCAGGCCTTGTCCATCAAAGTTCCTTATATGATTTTTCACAAAGATAGGGTTTCCCTTCGGACCAATCCATCCTTTCTCCCTAAGGTGGCATCACCAGTCAATATCAATCTGATCATCAATTTGCCTGTGTTCTTTCCTAATTTTACCAACAAGATGGAATATAAACTCCACCTGCTGGATGTCATAGGCAGTTACGATTCTATTTACACAGGACAAAAAATTTCCATAAATCTGATCAGTTGTATCCTTCTATAAACCTATACAATCTCCAAGGTCACTATTGCTAGATGGATTTCTTCATGCATCTTTCAGGTCTATAAGGACAGAGGCTCGTCTCCTCCGGGTCAGGTGATAGCTCATTCCACTAGATCAATGGCGATGTCTGCAGCTTTTTGGTCTAGAGTTTCTTTGGATGATATTTGTTCTGCAGCTACTTGGTCCTCATCTCATACATTTATTTCTCATTACAAATTGGATTTGACTTCCAGAAGGAGAGCATCCTTTGGCTCTGCGGTGCTCCAGAATATCCTTCCATGAGGGCCTCACAGGAGTTTAGTAGCTGGGGACTCTGTCCCACAGGTTGAAGACCAAATGAAGTAAACTACGTTAGATAAAGAAGTTATATACTCACCATAACATTCCATCTGAGTAGTTCTACTTCATTTGTCTTCAACTGTCCTTCCCACCTTCCCCTGGACCTTGGTATATGAACAGCCTATGGGCTGCTGTTATAGGTCACAAGTATTTTTTCAGGTCAGGTTATTGGTATAAGATTCAGCAAACTCGAGCTGTGGGTTGGAAGGTAATGGAGGTGTATTATGGGTAAGGGGAGGAACTTGGAGCAGATGCTAGTAAGGTTGCAGGCTTGGATCTGATACGGATCAGATATCCCACAGGTTTAAGACAAAGGAAGTAGAACTACTCAGATGGAATTTATGGTGAGTACATAACTTCTTTATTCTGTACTTTTCAATGTTTCAGCTTTTACTGCTGCAAACCCATAACACTAACCTTCTAGGACACGTGCAGTTTTATTTTAACCCTTTACAATCCCTCATTTGATGCTGACAAAGCATTACACTCGTCATGAAACGTCTTTTACACTTTAAATATACTATCCTACATTTTTTCAAAACCTAACTCAGTGTCCGTGAACGTGAATTAGAAAATATCTGTAAATGACAGTTTTTCTGACCTATGAGCGGCACATTTAACAGCAGCATTTTCCTTTGGAAGAAGCAGGGCATCTAGTAACTCATTTACAAAAAATGCATTTTTCATTTTTGGCCCTGCAGAAGTCAACCTGATTCTCTCCCAAAAGTTTCTGAACTCATGAACCACTCCACAAGCATATATTTAGTAACTGTACACAGTAACAGTCTTTCCCTGTGCTAGCTTGCAAACTTCAGTAATAGCTACTAATTCAGCAACTTGAGCTGAAACATTTCACTGCAATTGTCCAGTCAGTAATACGTGATCAATACTACAGACCGCAAAAGCAGCTGTCAGTTGTCCATCTTCCCTTCTGATGCGTGATCCATTGACGAACAAAATTAAGTCAGGGTTCTGCAAAGGAGTATCTTGGAGATCATGTCAACGAGGAATCACATTAACAACAAAAACACAATCCTGAAGTTCACCTTCATCAGCAGTATGGATAAGAGAAGCTCAGTTAGGGGGAGGGCATCTAATAATTTGCAAAGAAGGATTATTAAGGAAAGCTTGCTCATATTTGGAAAGTTTAGGGGCAGAACGATATTGTGTTTTAGTCTTTAATAACACAAGACCCAGAGTGAATGCCACTGCCATATCAACTAACCAGCCAGTTGCGGCTACAGCTTTAAGGCAAGGGGGAAGTGTGGCTGCTACTTGGATCAAGATTTGTATGGTAATAAGCAACTGGTCTAAAGCCATCATTTCTTTTCTGCACTAGTAATCCTAATGCTATCTTGTTGGGTTCACAACCGAAAAGAAAGAATACCTTAGAATAGTCTGGTAGTCCTAATTATTTAAAGTAAGTGATTTTAACTCTGTAAAAGCTTGTTCATTGCATGGTTGCCATGGAAGGGGCTCGGGGGGGGGGGTCCTTTTTCAGTAGTTGTAGTAAAGGTTTAATTATTTCATCATAGTTTGGATATCCACTTCTACAATATCCTGCTAAACCAAGAAATGCTTGTAAGTTGTGTGAGTAGGCAAAACTGCTCTACAATTTGTAGCATGCTACAGGCCACCCTCACAAACTCAGGAACCCCACACAGCCTTCCTGAAGACACTGGAGGGTATAAATGTATCTCCAAACACCATTATATTGGGTGACTTCAACTACCTGAATATAGACTGGGAACATTACTCAAGCCCCAACTTTCTAGCCCAAAGGTTCCTGGAGTTCATAAATTCAAATGCCATGGAACAACTAGTCACCGTTCCCGCAAGAGGAGAAAATATACTAGATCTCATCATCACAAACATGGGGACAAAATGCTCCACACCAGAAGTATATCCCTCATTGGTGAGGTCAGATCACAAACTTATCTCACTAGAAATCCACATCCCGCCCCCACCCCAAACAAAAAAGACCACAGTGAAGAACTTCTCTAAAGCAAACTTCACACTACTCAAGACTGGTGTGGTATCCTTCAAGGCCCCCGAGCCAGTGGAAACCACAACCCAAGCTGCGGAAGCCCTTACAAATGCCTTCTACGAACACCTCCAGGACTGCATGGATCAGGCAATCCCTAATAAAACCAAGACTCTTTCCACCAAGGGCAAACGTCCAGTCTGGTGGACCCCAGCCATAAACAAACTTTACAATAAGAGGAGAAAGCTGTTACATGATAGAGCAAAATCCATAAAAGAGAAGACACCCTTGATCATTATTAGTAAAAAAATACGAGCACTCATAAAATCATCCAAGGCCAAATTTGAGAGAAAAATTGCAATAGATTCAAAACGCAGTCATAAGGCGTTCTTCAGCTATGTTAGAAACCTGGGTGGAAACTCCCAGATATGCGCAGAATTAGTCCAAAATGATACAAAAATCACTGAACCCACAGACATTGCCAACATACTGGCAGACAGGTTCAGTACAAACTTCACCCCGCTCTCCCCCCCAAAAGGAGAGATAACTATCCCAGCGGAGTGTAGCCTCCCAGACATCTCTAATGCACAGGTGAAAGCTGCTTTCTCTAAAGCTAAAAACACAGCATCAGATAAAAACACAGCATCAGTGGGACCGGATGGTGTCCCCGGCTGTGTGCTACACGAACTCAACGAGGAACTAAACCCGCATATAAGGCAGCTGTTTAATCTTGGCCTTAACACAGGATACGTGCCCAAGGAGTGGCGTACGGCAACTGTGGTCCCACTCCACAAAGGCGGTACCTCTACGGACCCTGGAAATTACCGCCCCATAAGCTTAACAAGCCTGGTCTGCAAAGCTATGGAGAGGATCATAATGGAACTCCTAAACAAAGACATAGGTGACTTGCAGACATTGGACCCGACCCAGTTTGGCTTTGTCAAGGGCAGATCATGCCTTTTGAACTTGGTCGACTTCTTCGAAACAGTCACCAAGGCCATTGATGAGGGAAAGGCAGTCCATACAGCCTACCTAGACCTCGCAAAAGCTTTCGACACAATACCCCTCTCTGGTATTATAGGGAAACCTACCAGCTTAAATGTAAACCCATATGTCACAAGATGGGTTGCAAACTGGCTAAAGGACAGAACCCACAGGGTTAGAGTTGCTGGCGCCATGTCAGACTCCAAGCCGGTCACAAGTGGGGTCCCACAGGGCTCAGTCCTTGGCCCCCTGTTGTTCAGCATCTACTTCTCAGAAGTACAGGCAAACATAGGGGGACTATGGCTGACAAAGTTTGCAGATGACTGCAAACTGGGCGCCATAGTGGAAAGTACATCGGACACAGATATCCCTCAGAGGGGTCTCACGGAAACTGATAACTGGTGCCAGAGCCATGGCCTGAAGTTAAATGCCAAAAAATGTATAGTCATACCCTTCGGGAAAAACAAGGTAACCCCAAGCTACCATATAGGTGGCAATCCATTAAGCACAGAAGAGGTTATCAGGGATCTGGGGACCCAGGTTGACAGTGGCCTTTCTTTTGACACTCACATTGCTAAAGTGGTTAGAAAGACCTTCTACATTGCCCACCTGATCATGAAGGGATTCACATCCAGATCAAGTGAGGTCATTGTTCCCCTGTACTCTTCACTTATCAGACAAATGATCGAGTACAATGCTCCATTCGGGATGTATCTCACCCGACACCTGCAGCAATTGGAGAGACCCCAAAAGTTCCTCACCAAAAGGATAAAGGGACTCCAAAATCTGTCATATGCTGCCAGACTGAAGAAACTCCAACTCTATTCAGTCGCATACCGCCTGCTCAGAGGTGACCTGTGCCTGACATACAAGGCCATGTCCAACCCGGAATTAATGGACATGCTCCACCTCAAAAATCCAAATCTACCAGATCCACTAGAGCAAGCGACTTAAACCTTAGCACGGATATAAATAGGACATGCTGGAGGGATAGATTTGTCACCCAGAGACTCCCTATGCTGTGGAATAAAATCCCGGTCCATGTGAGGCAGAGCACCTTGCTGGCTCTGTTCAAGAGAAATCTTGACCGGTGGATGGGAGATCGTAGGTTTACCCCGGGAATCATCTCTGTGTCACTGCTGGGCAGAGGCACAACAAACTAATGGGCACAGTATTTTTTAACATAAGGGGTGGCGTAAGCCACAAAACTTTGGGCTAGGCTTATAAATGCCTTAGGGCAGATAGCCTAGTATGAACCTATGAACCTAGTAGGTCTCAGTGCTGTCATAGCTGCAGTGTGAGAGGGTAAAATGTGTCTTGCATTTTCAGAGATTAGATGTCTTAAATACTGGACTTATGGTTGCCAAAGCTGAAGTTTAGATTGGTTTACTTTAAATCCTAACTCGGCTAGTCTAGTTAACAAGAAAACGGTATCATTTGACAGTCATCTCAAGAATTGGATGCTATGAGAAGATCTACGTACTGTACTAAGGCAGACCCACAAGGTAACTGTATTTTATCTAACTACTTTTTCATTTTACTCGAAAATAAGGTGGACTTCTGTGGTGGTGCAGCGGTAGCGTTGTTGCCTCACAGCAAGAGGTTCTCCCGTTCGATTCTCGGCTTGGGTTGGGTGTGCCTTCTGTGTGGAGTCTGCATGTCCTCCTCGCGGTCGAGTGGGCGTTCAAAAGACATGCGTTGAATGGGCGTACCTTCGTTGAAGGTTGGTCGTCAGGCTGGCAACTCGACACCATAAAAACCAACTGTCAATCATTAGCGGACCGGAGTACTGCTGTGGCGACCCCTAACCGGGAAAAAGCCAAAAAAACAACATTCTACATATCCTTGGGTAAGCACGCCCATATGTATTGCTGTCCTCTATATGTTAACACAAACAAATACTGACTATCAAAGTGTATTAGAATAGAAAAGAAAGCTGAGGAAATATTAGTAATTGAAAGGGTGGTAGCAGAAGGGGGAATTTAGCCAAGAATAGTTTATGGGTTAGGTACAATGGGAAAAGCAGATGTAACTACTGCATTCAAAACTCTTAGATCTTGGACAAATCTGAAAGTCTTTGCCAGGTTTCATTATTGGCAAAATGGGTGTATTACAAAGATTCCTAGTAAGAATAAGTATGCCTTGTTCAGCAATGCTGAAATAACTGGTTCACTTCCTGCTGCTTCTCCTGCAGAAAGAGGATATTGTGCTACCATGGACAGAGGTTCATGAGGTTTTAAAGTAATCTGTAATGGTGTAGCATTTCTAATAAGTTCTGTCTCATTTTCATGGATTATAAACAGGAACAAAGCACCAGTTCATACAACGAAGATGCAAACTATTTATTGGGCTGATACAAACTCCAAAAGCAAGCAACAAATCCAACAGTACGCAGTGTATCACACATCAAACGTTTCGTCACTCCTTCATCAGACAATGCATAAAACACACATTTACCCATAAATCCATTATTTAAATACAATTACTATTACAAATCTACCAATCACCAAGTTAAATTAATTAATGAATCAAATCTTATGTTATTGTATTTGGATTTGTTGCTTGCTTTTGGAGTTTGTATCAGCCCAATAAATAGTTTGCATCTTCGTTGTATGAACTGGTGCTTTGTTCCTGTTTATAAGTACTTTCAGCACCTTCCTTTGAATTTGGTTTTCATTTTCATGGATTGTCCATAACTGTGAAGGAACTGTATTTAGTAATTCTACATCTGATGGTTGTACAGGTTCTGTGTCCGTAAGGAATGTAGAGCATTTCCTCATCCAAATCTGCATCACTGGAGCTTCATTAGGAACATTTAAATATATCCCATCCAGTGTACAGAATATTGCAACTTGCAGAGAAGATCTCTACCGGAAAGATTAATGGATGCAGAGGTTCCAACAAGAAATGCATGTTGGCCTGTCAATGTTCCCAACTGAATAGGAACTGAAACTGTCTGTGCATAGTCTACCCCAACTCCTTGCATCGAGTTGTGGACAAAGGGAGATTCTTGGCCACGGAAGCATTTAACATTGATCTAGTACCTCCAGTATCTATTAAAAATGGAATATTGTTGTCTTGAACTTTAATGTTAACAATAGGTCCTTTCTGTTGTGCAGGAATAAAAGGAAATAACTGTGATTTCCTGTTCATGGCTATCCTATTCATCTTGTTGCTAAGCTGGTGTCTGCCAAGAAGTATTCCCTGTAGGAGGTTGTTGCCTCACATTTTGGACATTTTGCTGACTTCACGGTAGCAGCTGATCGTAAAATGGATTGTTAGCATTGGCGGGGCTACTGGCCCTCCAATGACCATTTTATCTGCAATTAAAACATGAGTTTATATTTGATCTGTGTCCCTGTCCTTGTGAATTTGGGGTATTATTAAAATTCTGAGGAAATGGTCCTTGATTTTGAGAAAATCTAAATTTGTTGTGTTGTCTCCCTCTTCCTCCTCTATTTATGATAAACTGTTGGAGCTGTAAGTTTAATAACTTTTCTTGTTGCTCCTCTTGTCCCTCTTGTTTTTCTTGAATAAGGGTGTCTGATAAATGGTGAACCTGATAACAAGCTCATGAAGCCCCAAACGTGGCCAGGTTAAGCAAATGTTTTTAGTTGGTCTGGAATTGGCAGGGGGGGGGGGCAATAAAACATTGACAAAAGCAGCTGAGAGACCACTTGCTTCTGGACCTTTGGTAAGTTCTGTATAACCTGAGATGGCTTCAAAGGCATTGTGTCATACTCCGTGAATAAGATTCAATAGACACATCCTCTCTCTCTGTGACTGCAGCCAGAATAAAAGTTTTAAATATAGTTAATAATAATAATCAAAGAACATGAAAATACTGAATATATATTCACAGTAAACCACAGAGTTCAAATCACAGGAAATATTGAAAAGAACATTGAAGGACAGACTCAGACAAATAAAGAAAAACAATATCTAAACTAAGTTACACTATGTTCCTGACTGAATCTAAGAGAATTTTACTGTTCCCTAGTTAAGTTACTTGGGCAAGGCAAGATGAAATACGGGAGTAGTCTTTCTAGTCAGGCCCCAAACAGAATACTCTGTATTCTGAGATTACTTCCTGTGAAATATAATATCCAAGATGACTTTCAGAATGACCTCGTCTAGTCACCAGACTCTAGGTTCCTGCATCATCTCCTTTTGAAGTTTGAGACAGGACTTCAGCAGACTGCTACAATATACATATAGAGCTTTTATGGCAATACCTGGAGCCAGAAACATTTCCAGCATCTCCCCCCTTCTTTACAAAAGCTAACAGATAATGGTTGCTCCCAGACCTACTGGCTTCAGCCCTGCTTAGCACTGTGGAGTGCCATTTAATGATTTAACAGCTCATTTACATTTCCCTTATTCTTCTTAAAATAAGTCTGCTGGTTAACCATTGCTGTGCCAGTGTCCTCTGAAACATATACATTTAATTCAGTTACAATAATACATGCACATTTCTCTTCATTTCAGCAGGGTGCACTGTTGATACATTGTAACACATTTAACACAAGCAGAGCTCATAAATACATTTTCAGCTCAAGCATCTTTACAGATCAGGTTGATTTATACTAATGGCATGTAATTATTTATAAAATTCCAGCTGTTTGTGCTGACACAAGTCTTGCATTTACAGCCCTACTTTTACCTGGCATGGCTGGCAATACTTCCTATTGTCACAAGCCTAACAAGGATTCTAGAGCACTGGACAGAATTGGGAAGCGCATTTACACCTTGGCCACCTTTGTGCTGAGGTCGTTGAACTACCTGGCTGAATTTACCTGGCTTCGGAGAGATCTGATCAAGGAGCTCTCAGTTTCTCTGAGTCCATACCTGTGGAGGAATTTTTAAAGTTTCTCCCAAGCTGACCACTCTATCGTCCGCCGCCAGCTCATCTATGAGGGTGATCTCCCATACCACGGAGGGTACCTTGCGAGCAGCTGGTTTAGAACTTTCCCTAAGGACACATGCCTGGATGGGGCTATGTGATTTTTGTGGAGCCTTTTTAAGGCATCATTCATTTTTGGGCCATCAGTTCCAGATGCACTCACCCACAGCAAAAAAGGACAGAAAGACCCTTTCTACTGTTGGAATCAAAGTTTCTACCCCCCCCCCGAGGTCCTTCTTTAGGAACCAAAGTGGAGGCAAGAAAATGTAGTTTTGCAAATCCCAAGGGCCTTTCCAGGACCTGTGCGGGCAACCCTCCTCCAGGGGTAGAGGGAGAGGGTTTGATGGTAGACAGCGCCCTAGAGGCAGAGGGATCTGCAGAACCAGGGCTTTAGTGAATCCTTTCCCGATAAACCCTACCAGTGCTCTTGAAGTGATGCCTGACTGTCCATCTCTGGAGGCAGTCCATGGGTGACTAGATTTTCACCCAAAAGCCTGGTCCCAGTTGACTCAAAACCATTGGGTGTTAAGCATAATATCCAGAGGCTGTTGCATTCCCTTTTCTGTCCCCCCCTCCCCCAACTCCAAAAGCCTTCCCGATGTGCTACCCAGTCGAAGGGAGCAGGCAGCACAGGAAGTTCAACAACTGTTGCTAAAAAGAGTCGTCTAAGAGTTCCCAGCCAAACAAAAAGAATTCGGAACCTACTCCCACTTCTTTTTGGTACCGAAAATGTCAGGGGATCTAAGACCCATCCTGGATCTAAGCAAGATGAATGATATGTAAAGAAGTCGAGGTTCCGAATGGTTATGGTTCAGTCTATACTGCCAGTGTTACACAAGGACAGCTGGATGTGCTCAGTAGATCTCAAGGACGTGTACTATCCCATCAAAATAGACAGGCAGTCCAGGAGATATCTGGGTTTCCGGCTGGAAGCCAGTCATTGCTAGTTCAGAGCACTGCCCTTTTTTAAACCACCACAGCCCCTTCGGTTGTTCACCAAATGCATTGCAGTGGTAGCAGCTCACTTTGAGGCTCGGAAGATTCCAGGTGTTTCCATACTTGGACAATTGGCTCCTGACAGCTCCCACAAGGCATCAACTAATTTAAGCCAAGGGTTACTTAATCCATTTATCACATTCTCTGGGCATCACCATAAACATGAGCAAATCCAACCTGACTGGTACAAATCCTAGAATTTATAGGTAAACTGCTCAACACAAGGGATCAGGTAGCTGCTGTTCCTTTACACCGTGCAACCACTCTGAGAAATCAGATGCAAAAATTGTTATCCCAACAGGTTCTATTTTATTAATTATTTATTTATTTATTTTACATTTGTTAACTGGAGTAGTCTGGCTGAGCTTTTGGCTCATTTTCAGCAGAGACCCGGGGAGAAAAGCTCCTCATGACTAGAATACAATTTGTTACTACTATGTTACTGAAATTTAATAATCGGCTATAGGATCTTCCAAGCAGAGACCTGGAGAGAAAAAAGCTCCTCGGGCAATTCAATTATACAGAGAATTAACAATTGGCATATGTGAGTTGTTGCAAACAAGGTTTTAAATAAGTAGCAGAAGAAAATGTGACTCGTTACAATATCATTGCTTAGAGCAAAATGAGTTAATAGTTAGGCAGATGCTTATTTAAAGTGGGTAGGATCTAGTTGTATAGGAGTTTGGAAACAAGAAAGTAGGAATGGCTAGTAGGAGATGTAGGGGAGGTAGAGTATAGGAGACAGACTAGACAGGTAGGTTTGTTTTGAGACTGTAAGAATTAAGAGTGGTTGGAGATAGAGGAAGGGAAGGGGTAGAAGAGGCAGGGCAATAGTGTTAGAGATACATTGAGTGAGGTGGTGTAATAGGTGAAAGGATGGTGGTTGGCTACAGTGGCAAGACCACTTTGTTTTTAGGTATTTCTTTGTGGCTAATTTGAAACTTTTGCTATGCTGGATGGATTTTATTTCCAAGGGGAGTTGGTTCCAGGATGTAGCTGGGTTATAGTTATGGAGAAGGCAGCCTATTTTGGTTTTGGGTTTGTAGATGTTTAATAATTCTTGATTTGAGCTGTGTAGTGTCCTAGCAGGGGAATATTTGGATATGATAGTGGAGAGGCTGGGGCAGAAGGAGGGTAGATAGAGGATAGAGCGGATGATTTGTAGTTGGTATAGTTAAAGCAGCTGAGGGATTTTTAGCCATCTAGTTGCTGTAGTGCTAAGCAGTGGTGTGACTTGTAGGCTTGCTTAGCTGCAAATCTGGCAATCTTATTATAGGTAGTTTCAAGCTTGGAAATAAGTGTAGAATTTAGGTTTGTGAATATGTGGCAGCTGTACAGGTGTGTTGAGAGTAAAAGCCAGTTTGTGAATATGTGGCAGCTGTACAGGTGTGTTGGGAGTAAAAGCCTGGGAGAGAGTTATTCGGGCAGTATTAAGGTATTTTTTGCTACGGAAAAGATGTCTTAAGTTTCTGATGAGTTATTTTTACAGAGTTAGTAATATGGAGAGCAAACTTAAGCTGATCATCTATTGTAACACCTAACAATTTAGTACTAGATTCAGCTGAGATGATAGTTTTGTTGCAGGATAAGATGGTAAATGTACTTTTTGAGTGTGGTGATGTTTTTAGGGAGGAAGAGTAGGAGCTTAGTGTTTTTTTTTTTTTTTTGGATTAAGTATTAGTTTATCACTAAACCAAGTCTCAGTGGTGTGGAAGGATGCCTGGGTAGTTGAATGGAGGTCAGTTGGGTTGTCAGCAATGGTTATAACAGTTGTCATCAGCATATTGCACAAGAGAAGACTGGGGACAAGAGGAGTAGAGCAAGATGGTGAAAATATTAGAGTAGTGGTCCAAGTTTGGACCCTTGGGGGACTCCCATTTGTACAGTGAGAGGGGAGGATAGTGCAGACAGCCATTTAACTGATTGATGGTGGGTAGAGAGATAGCTGGAGAACCAGGAGATAGTAGGGGGAGAGAAATGTAAGTTAGTGAGTTTATCTAGGAGTGGGTGAGAGGCAGTGTCAAAGGCTTTAGAAAGGTCAAGGAATAGGCAAAAGACAAGTTTATTGTTATCACGATCTAGGGAGACTGTGTTGATGAATAATATGAGTGCAGTAGTTGTACTATGCATGGGACGGAAACCATGTTGTGTGTGTGTGAGAAGGTTTTCCTGGTGAAGATAATGCATTACCTGCTTGTGAATGCATTTCTCTAGGATTTTTGAGAGTGGAGAGAGTATGGCAATTGATCTGAAGTTGGATATGTCTGAGGAGTTGCCCCCTTTGTGAATGGGTAGAGTAAAGAAATTATTCCATACAGTGGGGGCATAGGATTCAGAAATGGATCGGTTGATCAAGATGGATACAGGATAGGAAAGAGGTTCAGAAGCAATCTGCAGGAAGTAAGAGGGTAGCTTGTCAACAGATGGGGAGCAGGGTTTAATGACTTTACATTGTTAGTTGATACTGCTTTTAGAGAGAAGGATTTAGGAGGGTTTGGAAGATGTATAGAGTTTGTGGGGGTGCTAGTGTTTCTGGGGGGGGTTATTATGGAGGTTATTGAGTTTATAAAATGATTGTTAAATTTGTTGACTATGTCTTCAGGTGTTGCATTGGGACATGGTTTAGGATTGGAAAGGTTTCCTGGATGAAGAGTCTGTTTGAGTAGAGGGAAGATTGGCATAGAAGTTTATTTTGTCATAATGGGTGATTTTTTTTATTTTATTTCTGAGTTCTTTATATTTCTGAAGAAGAGAAGGGGTCCTAGTTTTAGTCCACATTTTCCAAATCCTATCCCGATCTTTCATGAGGGTTCTGGTAGATTTAGTGAGCCAGGGAGCAGTATTAGATTTGATTCTTAATTGTGTGAAGAGGAGCAAGGAGTTAAGAATATTTAGGAATGTAGTGTTGAAGGAGTGGACAGTTTTTTCTAAAGGAAGAGTGGTGAGGTAAGACCAGTTAATTTTGGAGAGTTGGTGAATAAAGGAGTTAGGACAGAAATGAGAAAGTGAGTGGATGGTAATAAATTTGTTAGATTTGGTAAGGTGAGGAGTATGTCTGGTAACTGTTATAGGGCAGTGGTCGCTGAGGCCATTTGGAAGGGTTTGGGAGTTGTGATAGTTTTGAGGGTGGGAGACCAATATCAAGTCTAGAAGAGAGTTAGGTAGGTGAGATTTATTAATGTAGGTTGGAGTTGTGATTAGCTGCTCAAACTCATGTAGGCTTATACAGGAAGTAGTGTTGGGAGCTTGTATTGTAAGCCAATCAATATTTATATCTCCCAGTATAATTATTTCATTGTGGATGGTATGTGAGAGGTGAGAGAGGAGGTTCTCATGTATATTAATATTGTCAACAGGGGGAATATAGATTGCTGCAACAGGTTCTCCCACTTGATTGGTCTTACTAAGCCCTAGGATCCATGTCAGCAGCTATTCTATTAGTTACGCTAGCCAGGTTCTTCATGTGGGTTCTTCAGTGGACATTAGCGACCCAATGGTACATCCTCTTTCAGCCGCTGTCCCTTCACATCAGGTTGACTCCTATTTGTAAACGTCACCTCTATTGGTGGATACAGTCGGACAATTTCTAGGCAGACCACTCTTGAACAACCCCCTATAGCCACTGTGACCACAGACACCTCCCAGTTTGGGTGTGGGGGAGGTGTTAAAATGGGAAGATGGTCCAAGACATGTGGTCTCCTACAGAGACCAGGTTGCATATCAGTGTCCTAGAGATTAGAGCAGTCCTCCTAATGTTGCACGCCTTTCAGGACGATTTCCCTTTAGGGACTATTGCAGTACACACTGACAACATATCTGTTGTCTGGTACATCAGTGAACAAGGAGGACCCCTTCTTACCCCTTGTGCAGGGAGGCTACAGGGGTGTGAGAGTGGGTGAAATCTTCACTTCAGCCTTCTAGTTGCAAAGCATATCCCGGAGAAAACCAATGATTTAGTGGACAGTCTCAGCAGATCGCTCCTGGCTTCACATGAGTGGTCCCTCAGTCAGTCAGTGGTGGACATGATCTTCAGCCTTTGGGGTTTGCCTCTCCCCTTAACAACAAATGCAGCAAGTTCTTTACTCTGATCCTTCCTTTGGGGGAGTCCATGAGGGATGCAGTAGTCCACGATTGGCCCCTGGGTCTCCTGTATGCTTACTGTCCTCTTCCGCTCATCCCAAAGTTTCTTCAGAAGGCAAGCAGGTTGAAGAGCTCAGTCATCCTCATTGCCCCCTTTTGGCCTTGTCAGGTGTGGTTCCCCTTCCTATAGTCTCATTTGAAATATCCTCCTTGGATTCTGGAATGAAGTCGGGAACTCCTGTCTCACCCATCAGGGTTGCAGCATCCAAATCTTTATGCCCTCAAACTGACCACTTTGTTTCTCCACTTCTGACCCTAGTGAGACAGTCCAGGCTTAATTCCCTGGTCTGAAAAATTCTTCTAGCCTCTCAAAAGGTTCCACCAAAAAAGTCTACACCAGTAAGTGGAGGAGATTTGTTGTTTGGGCCATGAGCAGAAACATTGACCCTTTTCAACATCATTTTCTGACATTTTGTTTCTTAGTACCCTATTCAAGGAAGGTGCTTGCTTCTCAACTATTAAGCTTCAGTTAGCTGCTATTTCCATTTTTCATGTTGCAAGTCAATCCATTTCTCTGTTAACTTGTAGGCTATGTAAATTCTTCAAGAAAGGTGTTTTCTTATTAAGGCATCCAATCAAGATACCATCTCCTCCTTGGGACCTCACTCTTGTGATGCAGGCTTTGACCCAGGTACCTTTTGAACCAGCAGGAAGTTGCGACATGAAGTTTTTGTCTTGGAAGACGGTCCTTTTTGTGGCTATAACTTCCGCCAAGAAGATTTCTGAACTACAAGCTTAATCATCCAAGCCTCCTTACATAGTTTTTCATAAGACAGAGTGCCTTTGCACTCCAATCCTTCCTTTATGCCCAATGTAGCCACCAAGAACAATATCAGTCAATCTATCCAGTTACCAGTGTTCATTACAAATTTCTGTAATAAAGGGGAGTATGTTCTCCATCTTCTAGACGTTCATAGACAACTTCCTGTATTGTTTTACCTGTACAGGTAAAAATGAAGTCTGGTCAGCTCTTTGTAGCTTTCTCATCTAATAGCTTTGGACAAGTGGTGTCTAAAATTACTTCGGCTAAGTGGATATCTGGCTGTCCAAAGGATTGGCATTAGCTAGGCCTCCCTGGACACATTCCACCAGAGCTATGGCTACTTCTTCAGCTTTCCATTTTAGAACCTCCATTAATATTTGTGTGGCAGCGACTTGGTCTCACAGTCACACCTTCACACCTTCATATTGCACTACAAGTTTGGATATCTCATCCATGAGCAGGGCCTCCTTTGGTTTGATGATGCTCTGGCATATCCTTCCATTAGGGCCACCTGGGATCTATGTATCTGGGGACTGTGACGTTGTTGTGAGGGGGAATGAGGAAGACTACACCAGATTAAAAGGTTATGTCTTACCATAACTTGGCATCTGTGTTTTCCTTCATTCCTCCTCACTTTCCCACCCAAACATTACCCTGTCTTTGTTCTAGAGGAACCTGAATTATGAAGGGACTCCTAGGTCCCATGTTTGAGCCTCTTCTGCCATTCCTTGTTGTATGGTGATGGATGTATGAAATCAACAACATTCCCCTGTCTTTGTTCTAGAGGAACCTGCATTATGTAGGGACTCCTAGGTCCCATGTTTGAGCCTCTTCTGCCATTCCTTGTTGTATGGTGATGGATGTATGAAATCAACAAACTCGATCTGAGGTATTTGGGTGGATATAGGGCATTATGGGTAAGAGGGAAGAGCTTGTGAGTCTGATCCAAGTCTGTGGAATGTGGCCGAGCTGGATCTGAGACCCTATCATGAGAAGGAAGGAAGGAAGACCATACATATGCCAAGTTAAGGTAAGACATAATTATTAGTTATGTACTTGCCATAACTTGATATCTGTGCTGTCATCTTTCTTTCCTCCTCACGAATGGGTTACAGATAGGTCATCGGATCTGACTCAGCCATGTTTCTTCAGATCGGGATCCAAGTCTTGCTCCTCCCACTACCCACAATGCCCTGCACTCTAACCAACCTCTTCAGATTGAGTTTGCTGCCCATAGATAACAAAGAACAAAAGATAGAATTTTAAAATATATAGTGTTATAGATATATAAATGTATGCATCTCCATAACCAGAGGCTCAATAAACCCAGGAACCACAGTTCCCAAAACTAATTCTCTCCAGGTCTTCTAGAGTGCCAGGAAGGGGGATGGCTGGGTGGGAAGGTGAGGAGGAATGAAAGAAGATAACTCTGATACCAAGTTAAGGTAAGTACATTACATAACTAATGAATCTGATGTCTCTCTCATTCCTCATTACGAATGGGTTGAGTCCCCAGCTGTGCAACTCCTGGGTGGTCTCAAGGAAGGATATGCCGGAGCACAGCCGAACCGAATGAAGCCCTGCTCTGGGAAACAAGATCCAATTTATAATGTGATACAAACGTGTGAGCCTTAGAACAAGTGGCTGCAGCACAGATATCATCTAACAAGGCCCAGGAAGAAAAGGCATATGAGGTGGATGTGGACCTGGTGGAGTGGGCCTTAGGAGGATGAGGTAGTTGCAACCCATTTTTGTCATAAATAAAGGAGATACAGTCTGTAATCCACTTGGAAAGAGTAACTTTTAAAACTGCCTGACCTAGATGGCTAGCAGAGAAGGAGACAAATAACTGATCTGACTTTTGAAAGGGCTTAGTCCTGTGCAAGGAAAAATGCAACCATCCGTGAACATCTAATGAATGTTACAGTCGTTCATCATTTAGAGAAATTAGGGGGAAAAGACTGGTAGTTGGACGTCTGGTTAAGATTGGCCTCTTTAGCTACCTTGGATATAAAAGAAGGGTTTGTATGAAGGGAAGAGACCATCCTTCTGGAAAATTATGTAAGGCAGCTTGGAGGATAAAGCTTGAATTTCTAATGTTCTCTTAGCTGAGGTGATGGCAACAAGGAAAACTGCTTTCCATGAAAGAAACTTTAGGTCACAGTCACCTGCTGATTCAAAGGATTTTGAGTTAAGTTCCACAAAATCACAGTGAAATCCCATGGTGGAGAGGGATCCTTTACTGGAGGCCTGAGAAGAGAGTTTTGATGGTGGAGAAACTAGCGCCGTCTTTGAAAAGAGACCCAAGGAAATGCAGAACATCAGAAATAGGTGCTGAAAAAGGATCAATGTTTTCTTTGGAAGCCCAGAATACAAACGTCTTCCATTTGCTACAGTAAACCTTCTCAGTAGCTGGTTGTTGAGACACCAGAATAATGTCTCGGACTGGAGAAGCAAGCCTGAACCTTCGAATGATCATTGGAAGTGGAGAAAGCAAGCAGTCAATTTGAGGGACATCAGATTGGGGTGATACCCCTCTATGGGGTGAGAAAGGAGATCCTGTATGGGTTCCAGAATCCATGGAGAATACTTCAGGTGAGACCAGAGGAAGGGAACCACATCTGATGAGGGCAGAAGGGGCAATGAGGATTACCAAGGACTTCAGATGCTTTGCTTTCTGGTAAAACTTTGTAATCAAAAGCAGTGTGGGGGGGGGATAAGCATAGAGGAGACCGGGGGACCAATCGTGAACCAGAGCATCCCTCGGGGTCTGGGTTCAGAGCGAAGTAGTTGCTGCATTTGTTGTTCTGTGTAGATGCAAATGGGTTGCAGCAAGGTTGGCCCCAATGTCTGAAGATCAAGTCTGTTACTGATTGATTGAGGGACCACTTGTAAGGGGTCGGAGTGGACCTGCTGAGCTTGTCTGCCAGGACATTGGCTTTCCCTGGTATGTGCGTTGGAAGCAGAAAATGGTCTAAAGACATCGCCCATTCTCAAACCCTCATGGCCTCTCTGCACAGTGGGTAAGAGCGGGTTCCTCCTTGTTTTGTTGATGTATCACAAGACTGACATGCTGTCTGTGTGGATCACAGTCATTCCTAGAGGAAGAGCATCCTGAAAGGCTTGCAACATGAGGAGGACAGCTCTCATCCTCAGAACATTGATATGCAATCTGGTCTCTGTGGGTGTCCATGTGCCTTGGACCATCTTCCCCTTGAATGACCCCCCCCCCATCCCTACTGGGAAGCATCTGTGGTCAGCGTGGAGGAGGGGGGGTGGGATAAGAAAAAGTCTGCCTAATGTCGTCGTCTGATTAGAAGCTGCCTTCTGCAAACAGGAGTCAGCTTGATAGGAGCAGACAGAGGCTAGTAGAGTATAGATCATTGAGTAGTTAGTCCATTGAAGGACTCGCATAAAATATTTTGCAAGAACTAGTGGGATAGCGGCCGCCATAGAATCTAGAGCTTGGAGAATTAGCCTTGCTGGGGGGATGGGGTGGCCTAAAGGTTAAGGTGTTTGCCTTACAAGCACAAGGTGTAGGGTTTGAGTCTCTCAAGGGATAACTGGCTAGACTTAAAATGGCCCACAAGGGCAGTTAGCCTAGTACTAATCTAATCTATGAAGCAGGAAGCTAGACTCTACACTGTACCTGATCTCTCTACGTTAGGATACAGTGAGGGGGGAAGAGTGACATTCTGATGTACTGTGTCAAAGGTAGCTCCAATGAACTGTAAAGTCTGCACAGAGAAAAATTTGTCTTTGCCAGATTTATAGTAATCCCCAGATGGTTGGCAAGAGTGAAGAAGTAATCCCTGGCCTGTATTAGCTGATGTGTGGTTGGGGCAGTAAAGAGCCAGTTTTCCAGGTAAGGGAACACCTGGGTTCCCTGCAGTCTGAGGTGAGCTGCAAATACTGCCATGCATTTGGTAAACACCCTGGGGGCTGTGGTGAGTCCAAAAAGCACATCCCTGAATTGAAAATGACCGGCTCCCAGACAGAAGCGCATATGACTCCTGGAGTGCCTGTCTTTTTTGATGTAATAGTATGCAGTCTTTAAGTCCACAGTGCACATTTAGTCATCCTTCCGCAGCAGCTGAAGAATGGACTGAATTATCACCTTTTGGAACTTTGCTTTCTTTGAGTAAGTAACTTAATTAGATCCATTACTGATCACTGGTCCAGTCCTCCTTGTGCTATTGGGACATTGTGGATGACATTCTCTCTCTCTGTCTGTCTGCCTCTCTCTCTCTCTCTCTCTCTCTCTCTCTCTCTCGTTTTCTTTTTTGCAGTAGGCTTAGAATTTCTGCTACTGCAAACTCCCCCTGACTGGGTGGAATGTTGGGGAGTCTCTTTGACCTCTCCAGAGGAGAACTTTGAAAGGGGATAGTGTAGGCTCTGGATATAATCTCTAGCATCCACTTGTTTTGTGTTCTGTCATTCCAGGCAGTAGGGTGTAGAGAGAACTGACTCCTGACTGCCACCAGAGATAAGCATTCAGGCAGCACTTCAGGAGCACTGAAAGGGCATATCAAAAAAAGTTTTCCTGAAGGCCTGATTCTGCAGACCCCCTCTGCCTCTGGGGTGGCATCTCCCATTGAAACTTCCTCCTTTGCCCCTAGAGGAAGAATCTCCGCGTTGATCTTGGGAAGACCCCAGGGATTTACGGAACTAGGTTTTCCTTCCATTGCAGTGATTTCTAGAAAAGGTGTGCTGTGGAGTGGAGAAAGTGACCCTGACTGCAGACAAATTCTTCCCCTCTTGTTCACTGTGGGTTAGGGTCTCTTTGACCGATAGACCGAAGAGTGAGGATTCATCAAAGGGGGGGCATTAAAGGATTCCTTAAGGGGAGCCGCAAAATCACAAGGCGTCATCCAGGCATGTCTCTGAATAAAAATGTCTGAGCTGGCTGCCCGAGAGGTGCCTTCTGTGGAACGGTAAATTAGCCTCATGAATGAGTTGGATGAGGACGAAAGAATAGCCCGTCTGCGGGGAGACTTTCTTGAAGTCCTCCAGCAACATGGTCTCTGCCAGAGAGTCAAAAAGCTCTTTTACCAGGTCCCTCAGTAAGCAGGTAGAATGTGGCAGGTAGTTTAATGCCCTCAGCGAGAAGGTGGCCGAGGGGTAAATGTGCTTCCTAAACATGTCCATCTCTTTGGACTCCCTGTTGAGCAGATGGCCAGTGAAGCTCTGTTGGCTAGCTCCTTTTTTGATAGCTGCTGCCACAACCATGGCATCAACTAGATTACCCTTGGTCCAACATGGGCTGTCCTTGGGGGGAAATAAAAACTTGTCCTGATGTTTCGGAATCGGTTCAATAGTCAGGCTCCTTCCAGGCCTGGCGGGGACATCAAATCCACTAGCTGATCAGTCATTACCAGTTCAGATTCCAGTCTTTTGACCTAACCACAGCCCTCTGGATGTTCAAGTGTATCGCAGTACTGGCATCTTGCTCAACTTTGCAAGGATCCTGCTCGTTTACATTTTGGAGCAACGGGCGCGTTACTTCTCTGACCAAGCTTTTACTGGTGCAAATTTGAGATTAAGTGCATTAGGCTTATCCGCAATTTGGGATGGTCATCAATAACAAGTCACAGTTCTAACTGGCTTACATGTTAGAGTTTTAGAAACAATTTTTCAGCACTGTGTCTATCCTAGCATCTCTACCACTTTATAGATTACAAACAACAGCTCAGAAAATATTTGGTAGTATCAGAATATCATCAGGATTGATACCGCAAGTTCTGGGGTAATTTTCAGTGGCAATAGTCCTACTTTCTCACCAAGAATAGATGCTATGAACACCGTGATACACTCGCGCGCGCACGCTCTCTCTGTCTCTCTCTCTCTCTCTCTCTCTGTGAACCTATATCAGTAAACTTTGTCTAAATGAGATATTGTTATCTTTATCTTTCTGGCTGGATGCAGTCAAAACAACTGTGCTAGCTCATCATTTTTTTCTTTCACTGCCCAAGGCCACAGTGACCATGGATGCTTCCCAGATTGGATGGAGTGGACAGTTTTTGGGGTATACAGTCCAGGGTATTTGGTCCCCCAAGGAGGCCAACTTATATACACTGAAGGTGTGGCAATGGGCGATTTTCTTCCATCTGCTTTGCAATTGTAGCCCATTTCCTGAGTCAGTTCAGCGTTGTAGCTGTCAACTTGAACAAGTTCATCTTACTTCCTAACGGCTTGTGTCTTAGCAACAAAGTGACAGACATGGTGATTGATTTATTGATTTATTCATTCACTTATCATAAGGAGAAGTTTTCAGTCTGTGCCCAGCAGTACAGACTTGAGGCAAATGAGATTGCATATTTAAACGGAAGAAACAACTTATGTAAACTAAACATGTAAAACAACAACAATAAAAAGTGGAAGAATATAAAATGTGATATTCACTTACAATGCATCTTAGTAAAGATTACTTCAGAAAGCAGCCATGTTGAAGAACAAGCCATCCTTACTGTATCTTATTGACTTCAACTAAGATGGTTCCCATTCCTTTGAGCTCTTTTTTTTTTTCTGTACTCCCCCTTCGATTTTAGATCTGTCTGCAGAACTGTCTCACCTGACAGGTGTGATTCATCTGCACATCTCTTGCCCAAAACTGAATTCATGGTTTTTCTCATATAGATAGTCTGTCTGTTCCATTCTGTTACCATCCCATAATAAATTTATACGATTAATCTCTACAGAAATTTATGGAGATTTTTCATTTGTTGAGCAAAGCAGTATCAGATAGAACCTTTCACAGCTCCAGTGCATTATATCCTTGAATTTCTAGACAATTTATTTTTAGAGGGTGCTAGTTTATCAAATGTCTAACCTTTACTCACGTCCTTTCTCGAATTTCTATGTAGATTTTCCGAATTCTTCTCTGGCTTCCTCTAAACTTTGCAAAGGATTTTTTTAATGGTTTTCTTTTATTTATACCACCTTACAAAGATCCCATACCATCATGCGATATACAGTTGTTATGGTGAACTTTGACACTGTCTTCTTTTCAATCTACACCCAAATGTAATCTCAAATTCTTACCTAGAACTGTGTCCTTTTAGTTGCATTTACTTCCATTAGAATATAATGCTCTGACATTATCCTCACCTTTTACTCTTCTGTACTAACTCCAGACTTCTCCTTAAAGAACCAAAGGGACAATGATCTTGCAATTTAAATCCATGTGTATAGTAACATCTTTTTATGTCCTTTTTTTTGTGTTGTTAGTAAAAATATAATACTTTTAACAAACTATCAGCTGGTGATATTCTTGTACTGTAGCAACATTTTATATTGTAATTGTGTGGGTTGGAGCTTTTCTCCCTGGGCCTCTACTGAAAATGGACATGTATCCAGTTAGACTAGCCCGGTCAACAAATGTAAAGTAAAATAAATAAATAAATAAAATAATAAATGTCCCCATCTTATTTTTCCACATGGATAGTGACACTTCATATCCTCCCTACTGAGGGCATTGTCAGAATCCAGCATTAACCAGCCAAATTATCCTGCCATTATTTTTTCACAAACTTTCTAAATAAAAGGGAGTATATGCTACTGTTACTAGATGTTTATAGATAATGCCGTTTCTACCTGCACCGAAATAACAACGTAGGAAGACAGATCAATTCTTAGCTTCCTTGACACATCACAAAATGAATATATTGTTCACAAAGATAACTAACCAAGCGGTTGACAGATTATATTTTGTTAGTTTCCACTAAATTGAATTTCCTCCTAACAAACCAATACAAGCTCTTTCAACAACACCTATGACCACTTTCATTATATTCCAGTCTAGACTACGCATGTAGTCTAGTTGGGTCCACTTTAGATAAACAACGCAATCTTTCAACGCTCATATGACCAAAAACATCAGAAGTGGTATTTTGGGATTGCAATACAGTGAAGAGTGGGATATTTGCCCTTTCCTCACTGTAGTGCGACCTCTGAGTAGGAATATATAATTAGCGGGGGATGTGGAGGGCGCAGTTCCCCACAGTACAAATTTTGATGTTATGATTATTGAGTAGGAATATATATTTAGTGGGGGATGTAGAGGGCGCAGTTCCCCACAATGTAAATTTCGATGTTATGATTATTCTCTCATATGAGCATTCAAGAGATTGCGTTTTCGTTTATCTGACATAGACCCATCTAGTTATGTGACTAACTACGTGGTCAAATCCGAATACCTTTATCAGTTATTGTAAATTGGAGCCGGTCTGGAGAGAGAGAGACCTTTGCCTCAACCATACTCAGGAATATCCTTCATTAAAATCCGCCCAGGAATTTCAGTAGCTAGGGACTTTGTCCCATATGTTGAGGAAGAATGAAAATTGACAACATCTGGTAAAGAACTTATGTACTTACTGTAATGTTCCATTTGTGTTGTCCATTTTCATTCTTCCTTAACTCCCCGCACTCCATCCCTCTCCATTTATCACAAGTGAATTCTTGAGGAGTAAAATTCTTGGGGCACCACATGTCCCATGTGTTGAAGTCTAATTATGATAATTCTTTATGGTTTTCATGTCAAGCTGCAAACAAGATCTGAGGGATGTTAGGGGTGATGCATTATGAGTAGGGAAGGAGCTCGAGAGTTTGTTGATGGCCACGAGCTAGAATAACGTCCAAGTCCGATCCAAGTATCTGATCTGAACCTATATGTTGAGGAAGAAAGCAAATGGACAAAACAAATGCAACGTTATGGTAAGTACATAACTTATTTATTGGGGGGGGTGGGGTTTAGTAGTAGTTACGGATCTGCAAACCATGTTTCAGTGGAAGTTAGAGTCTTGGATTATTTCTTTTAGTTTTCTAGGGTCTGGGCAGAACAGATTAAGGTGTAAAATATCTGTATCTGATTTCATTCTTCCTCACTGCTGGGTCTCTGATCCGACATTGGATCAGACTCTGCCACATTTCCAAGACTTATGATCAGAGTCTCAAACTCCTCCCTCTCCCATAATGCATCATACCTTCTCTGTTCACATCCAGATGTGTTCCTGAGTCTCTGAGTTTCCTAAGCTTCAGATAAGTGCTTAGTTAGCTTCAAAATTCCTAATTTTTGACAGGTTTCTATAAACGACTTTTCCCTTTTGCTGTTATCTGTTAACTGTAGTTTTATAATTGTTCTCCTCTCCTGCTTATAGCTGTTTCTCGCAGATGTTGGGGAGCTGCCCTTCCCCCTTTTTCTCCCATTCTGGTGCCTCTAGCACTTCTCGTAAGGGACTTTTTTTTTTCTTGCTCCATTTTGCTCAACCATATATCTTTAAATCTATAGTGGTTAAACAGCTATTACTGTTCTTTAATCTGTGTCTGTGTGAGTGCGTGGAGTTACAACTATGTCAGATATGGAGTTCAAAAGATACACTTCTTCTGGGCACAAAATCCTAAATTCGGATGCCCACAAGAAGTACTTCTATTGCCTGGGTCCCAGTCACTTGAATGCTGACTGTATAATCAGTGTCGCCTTCAATCCTCGAACCGTGTCAGACTGAAAAACTTATTCTGAAGGGGCTATTACTTCTTCTGAGGCTCAAACCTCCTTGAAGCCATCCAGTTCCAAGGCGCTCAAAAGCCGAGCCCTCTTTGTCTCCCGAAGCACTTTGTCATATTTGCCTGACAAAAGGTCCAGATCTGGGAGCTCCATCGGATCCTAGCGTAACTAAATCCTCTTAGGATATAGGAGCTTCCCTGCATCCAACAGATACGATATTGATATCTGGATCTTCTCTCAAAGTAGGGCAACCTTGGGTCCTAAGGTTTTGGATCTATAAGTTTGGAGCAGTACACTGGTACCTCAGAGCAAACTGTCACTTCCTTCTCCCTCTCTGATCCTACAGTCGCCAGCAAAATCCAGGTATTCTTCAGCATCTTCCTCTACATCTTCTCTGAGCTTTTTTGAAGTAGATATTGACTGGATGATGCAGCATTTCCTCAAGGCTCAGATTCATTTGGGGGTTTTGACATTTTTGTGAGAGTTACAAAACCTATATTGCAAATTTCCTCTCTGATCTGACCCATGGATTTGGAACCCCAGGATCTGGTTGTCCTGAGAGAGAGTCACGGTCAGAGCAACTCCTTTGTCCTTGACAAGCCTGCTCTGTTTTTTTTTTTTTTTTCAGATCAGTCAGAGCATGTCTCTGATCAGAGATGTCAGCTTTGCCTCTTTTCAGATCTGTCCCTTCCCTTGGCCTTCGACAGTTCAGGTCTGATTCTGTCTGGAGGTCTCGGATTCAGGGTAGGCTGTGTTTATTTCCCTCTGGCAGCTTTCCCTCCAAGGGATCGGAGGCAGTCTCCCCGGGTCCATCAGCCATCCAGATTACACAAAGGGTTTTCTGTAAAATCAGAGAACTGTCTGCTTGAATTCAGGATCCTCCCCAGCCTTTTTCTGAGCTGAGCATTGAGCCCATCCATCCTGCCATAGTTCAGCCTTCCCTGCAAGGCCTCCAGTCTGTTACTCCACAAAGGGTTCCCCTTCCTTCCAATACCTCCCCTGAACACCCCACAGAGGAGGTGTCCTGCACAAGAAAAAGTGCAACACGAGGCACTTAAACTGCCCCTTTGAGTCCCTGACCAAGGACACCTATTTTAATGACTATAAAGGATCCACCAGATGACCACCTGAAGATCTCCTTTGGAGACATCCTTGAACTCCTTAAGCAAAAAGGTGTCTGGTCCTACCAACCTCCTCTTTCTGAAGAGACTGTGTTCCTGGAGGCTTTTGGGGGGGGCAGCCCATGTATGTCTTGGATGCCCACCCCCCGGTGGATGAACTTGTTGTCTTAGTTTCCCACCAGGCTTGGAAACAGCTGGACACAGTGGAACCGATCCCTTAAACGTCCTAATAGATTTCTCGGTCCCCTTCTGATCATTTACATTGCAGCAAAGGAATTCCAGGTGATGCCATTGTTGTGTCAGCAGCCACAAAAAAGGGGGTAACCAATCAAAACTCCACTGTCCATCCCTCAAACAAGGAGTTTTGGGGATTGGACAGATACAGAAAGCATGTTTATGCCTCTGCTATCTTCACATTGAGGTCATTAAATTTTTTTGGCACATCTGACCCATTTGCAGAGAGAGCTGGTTAAAGAACTAACTAAATCTCTTGCTGACACCTTGTTGGAGGGGGACCTGAATAAGGTTCCTCCCCCAACTGGTGACTCTTATTTTCTCTTTCTAATTCCTCAATGAGGTTGATCTCTTATACTGCCAGAAGGCACCTCATGAGCAGTCTGTACAGGCATAGCCATTTGGAGACATGCCTGGATGAGGCTTTGCGATTTTGTGGAACCCCTCAAAACTTATTTCATTAATGTCCCATTTGATGGTTCCACCTTGTTTGGACCATCAGTGAAAGAAATGCTTACCAGCAGCGAGCAAGAAGGAAAGACCTGGTTATCAGGTTTTCCTCTCCTCAGAGAACATTCTGAAGGAATCAGTGAGGTGAGAAAAAAACTTGGTTCAGGAAAGCTCAAGGACCTTCCCAGGATCCACATAGGGATACTTCCTCCAGATGTAGAGTGGGAGGTTTCAACGGTAGGTGCCACTCAAGAGGTAGGGGGAGTCTGCAAATCAGGGTGTCAGAGAACCTTTTCCCAATAAGCCCTCTTAGTACTCCTGAAGTGCTGCCCGACTGTCTGTCTCTGAAGGCAGTTGAGGGTTACCTATCCCTGCACCTAGATGCCTGGACAGACATAAATAACGTCTGTGTGCTAAAAATAATATCCAGAGGATATTGCATTTCCTTTTCCCCTTCACCTCCAAGTCCTAGGAGGGAGCTCCCCGTTGTGCCACCGAGTCAGAGGGAGTAAGCTACTCAAGAAGTTTAAAAACGTCTAGAAAAAGAGTCCTTCAAAAAGTCCAGACCATAGAAACAGGATACAGAACTTATTCTCGCTTCTTTTTGGTGCCAAAGAAAATGGGGAACGTAAAACTAATCCTAGATCTCAGCAATCTAAACCATTATGTCAAGAAGTTGAAATTCTGGATGGTTATGTTCCAGTCCATTCTGCCACTTCTACACAAGGATGATTGGATGCACTCCATAGACCTCCAGAATGTGTATTATATCAAAATGAACAAATGCTGCAGGGGACACTTCTTCTTTTGGCTGGGAGCCAATCCTTACCAATTCAGAGCACTGTCCTTTGGACTCACCACAGCCCCCTGGGTGTTTACCAAATGGCAGTTGTCGCAGCTCGTCTGAGACTAAAAGGATTCCAGGTGTTTCCATATTTAGATGATTTTCCTTACAGCAACATAATGGCATCAACTTATTCAAGCCAGGGATTACCTAGTCCATATCTTCAATTCCTTTGGCATCTCAGTATATCTTTTATAAAATCAAACCCGACTCCTGTACAGAATATAAAATTTATAGGAACGCAATTGGACACTTAAACACAAATAGCTTCATTACTTCTACATCACATACTGTCTGTCTCTCAGACTACAAGTTCAGGTTTTACTGAATCTCCCTTCTACCCCAGCAAAGTTTGTCCTCCGAGCACTAGGGTCTTATGTCAACGACCACCATCCTGCTACCCTTGCAAAACTTCCGCTGTAGTTTGTATCACGGTCCCAAGTCAAATTTTAACACAAGCTGGAAACTATCTAAAACCAAGGCTCTTTATTCTTTTAAAAAAATGTAAGAGTTAAGCGGTTTCATCTACAGTGTGTAGACTTAATCAGAACAACATATAACATGGTCAGCTGGGTTTTATACTGAAATTGCAATCAATCCAAATAGAAGCAACCAATTCAAATGTAAAATCAATTAAGTTTAAAAACCTTATTTAAAGTGCACTTGCTTGTTAAAAGCTTGCATGTTACATAAAATGCTTCAATATATTATATAATTATGACAGTCATAACATGCATTTTTACAAACCTAATATTTTTTTTAAAATAAACTAATGTATAAATGATTATATAATAAATAGTAACTCACTTGATTGATTTTGCATTTGGATTGGTTGATTCTGTTTGGACTGATTGCAATTTCAGTATCAAACCCAGCTGACAATGTTATATGTTGTTCTGATGAAGTCTACACACTATAGATGAAAGCGCTTAACTCGTATATTTTTTAAAACAATAAAGAGTCTTGCTTTTAGGCAGTTTCCAGCTCGTGTTATAATTTGACTTGGGACCGTGATAAACTACAGCGGAAGTTTTGCATTCGTGGATTATTCTTGGTTGGTTTCTGTATTAGTATTTTGTTTATTCTGCTACCCTTGTCAAGATTTTTAGGCGAGTTCTACAGTGGACCATGGCTGTTCAGTGGTCCATTCTTTACCAATCTCTTTCTGCTGCTGTCCAACTGACTTCAATCTGCAGACGCTGTCACCAATGATGGATATGGTCAAACAATCTGTTTCTGAGCAGGCCATTCTCTTCCCTCCCCAGTAGCCACAATGACCATGGACACGTCCCATTTGGGGTGGGGTGGGGACATTACCAGGGAAAGATTGTCCAAGGCATGTTGTCCTCCACTAAGACCAAGTTTGCCTAGAGATGAAGGCAGTTCTAATGATGCAAGACTTTCAAGATTGCCTCCCTCTGGGAACGATTGCAGTTCACACAGACATGTCAGTAGTCTGGTACATCAACAAACAAGGAGGAAACCCGATCCTTCCCTTTATGCAGAGAGGCCATGACGGTTTGGGAGTGGGCGATCTCTTCATACTGCTTTCTGATTGCAACACACAAATCAGGGAAGACCAACACGCTGGCAGAGTAGGCAGATCCATTCTGACTCACAAGTGGTCCCTCAATCCATCAGTATTGAACAAGATGTCAGCCATTGGGGGCTGACCTTGTTGCAACCTTTTTGTTTCTTCCCTGAACAACAAATTTAAGAAGTACTTTGCTGGGGGGAGTCGCCAAGGGATGCTGTACTCCACGATTGGCCCCGGGTCTTCTTTATGCTTACCCCCCCTTCCATTGATTTCGAAATTTCTATAGAAAGTCAACAGGGTTGAGGAGCTCAGTAATCCTCATTGCCCCCTTTTGACCTTGTCAGGTGTGGTTCCCCTTCCTGTGGTCTCGCCCCCAGTATCCCCCCATAGTTACTAGATCCTAGTCAGGATCTCCTCTCTCACCCATTAGAACAGCAGCACTCCAATCTCTACACCCTCAGATTGACCGCATTGTTCTCTACTCCTAGTAGTTTTAAGAAAGTCCAGGCTAGCTTCCCCAGTATGTGACATAATTCTGGCTTCCCAGAAGGCCTCCACACAAAAGGTTTATAGCAGTAAATGTAAAACCTTTTCCATATGGACCTCTTAAGGAGAATATTGATCCTTTCTCAGCTCCAACTTCAGCTGTTCTCCTTTTTCTGAGCTCTCTTTTTCAAGAAGGAGCTAGGTTCTGTATAATAAAACTAACTAGCTGCCATTTCTGATTTCCATATGGGAGAGGGGTCTTTTTCTCTTTATTCATGAAGACTGTGTAAAGCTTTCATGAAGGGTACATCTTTACTCAGGCCTCCAATAAAGGACCCTTCACCCCTGTGGGATCTGAACTACTGTCCTTCAGGGCCTTACGCAGAAGCCCTTTGGTCCAGCTAATAGTTGCAGCAGGAAATATCTTTTTACTGGAAAATTACTTCAGCTAAAAGCCCATTCTACCAGATCTGTGGCTACTTCATCTGCCTTTTCCTCTAGAGCCTCAGTTGAAGAAATGATGTGCTCCAGCCACTTGGTCTAAGTCTCTTAACCTTTGTCATTCACTACAAATTGGACATTGTCTCCAGAAGCAGGGCATCTTTTCGTTCAACAGTGCTCTGGCATATCCTTCCTTGAGGGCCATCCAGGAATTGCGTAGTTGGGGATTCTGACCCAGTAGTGAGGAAGAATGAAGAGGACAACATCACATTTAGGAGTTATTTACTTAAAGGACAACAACTGGATTCTGTTATTAAATGTTCAACTTCTCTGTCCTTTTCTCCCTTATTGTCCCTGCTGTGAATAAACAACAATACATAATTTAAAATATTTTAAATTGACTGTTTCTCTCCACTAGAACAGTAGCTTACTGTGCTGTGGTGGTTTCACTTTCAAAAAACTTTTATCCCACCCTTGTTGCAGTCTCCAATTCATTGATGTCATCAAGGCAGATGAATACAGGTAGTTTTCTGGCCAGCTGCCTCCCCAAGCTGACATCACCATGACTGTCTTAAAAGTCCAACCATTCTGTGATGTCACAGCTCCCTGGTCCTTCCCTACCCATACAGAAAATAAAGGCTAGAACAATTAAACAGTACATGAGTCAAGTCTCCTGCTGTGAGCCGTCAATCACAGCAGGTAACAGCTCAAATTACCCTTAGGACTTTGACAGCCAGAGAAGTTAGGTGTGAAGGGGATGTGAAATGAGTCAAAGTAGTACAGTTCAGGCTTCACAAAAAATGCAGTTTAGCCATTCTAAAACGAAGCAGCAGTAAAACAAGATTTTGAAAGTCTGTTCTGTGACATTTTCACTCCTAGTGTTTTAAGTAGTCATTGAATAGCATGTAAAATCAGTGCAGTGACAGGAGCTTTAGGAAAAAAGAGGCCTGCTGATCTTTCTTTTTATAGAAAAGCACTGCATTTTGGGATACCTAGTTGTAGACTAAACAATCAGAATTACTTCAAGATGCCAGGCCCCATGTGGTCAAAGTCAGAAATTAGGTATAAAAATCTGCAAATAGTCCCAGAGTTTGGTTAAATGTAGGAAACGCCAAACCATGATGAAATAAACATGTTTTATTTGAGTCTGTGGGTATGGTTGTCTTTTAACATAACTTGGGCTCTGTGCTTCCTATTTTTCATTCTTCCTCACATACATCCCCTGGCCTGGTCTTGGAGAAATTACTGAAGAGGATTTATGGAACCCATAGGTTCCTGATCTGGGCCCCAAACTATTCTGTTCTGTTTTTAAAAATATTTTATGTAGGGCAGAAAACTCGATCTGAGGAGTTACAGAAGGTATAGTGCATTATGGGAGCAGGAGGAGCTCAAGACTGTGATCATAAGTCTTGGAAATGTGGCAGATCTCGTTTGCCACTCTTTGTGTCGAGATGTGATTGTTGACTGTTCTCGTGCATTTTCATAGTCAGATAAATCCTTAGAAAATCTTTTTTTTCCTATTAACGTTTCCCATTTCTGATTTTTCATCCTGTTCTGTTGCTCTCTTTTTCTTCTAGGCACCTTTTTGGTAGTTCGCTGTTTGTTTACCCTCCCTATCCTTTATTTAAAAAGAAAAAAAGCCCACTGGACTCTAATCTAGCTTATCTAGAAACTTCCTCCTTTTGTAGTTAAATTTCCCGCCTAGCGAGTGTGTGTGTGTGTGTGTGTGTGTGTGTGTGTGTGTGTGTGTGTGTGTGTGTGTGTGTGTGTGTGTGTGTAAACACGCGTGAGTGTCTGTGCGCGTGCTTCATAGATTTTTGTCTCTGTAGAAAATGTTGGAGAAAGGGTTTAAAAAGTGCACTAAATGCCTTTTTTCTGGCAAGCATTCCTTGTTTGTGTACTGCTTAGGGAAGGGAGCACCTGAACAAGCAATGTGATATCTGTGAGGCCGTCAGTCCTAGGGCTCTTGCAGAAGGGAAAAATAAGTTGATTCTAAAAGGGATGCTGCACTCGCCTTTCTCACAAGCAATCTCTGGAGTCCAACCATCTACTTCGTCCAAACCAGGAGACCATAAAAAGAGATCCAGATCTGCTAAGGTTCCATCCTCCTTTGAACTGAAGAGCAATGTACCTAGGTCGGATCTGACTTCATAGATGCCTCCTAAGTCTTTGGATCTGATGAAAATGATATTCTCAGATCCCAAGACAGACTTTTTCAGATCTAAAGTCTTTGGATCCGAAGCCCATTCCTCGGATGGTCTACTGGACATCACTGGATCTGGTACCATCTAGGGTATCCTCTCCCTTTCTGGAGAGAGGTGCTTTTGACAGTCTATTGTGTCTTCATGCTCTTCCAAAAGTTAGATTGAAGCAAATGTGACTAGGATGATGAGAGAAATGGTCATGGATCAACTTTAGAAGGGTGCTGTTCTATAGTTCCTACCTCCATCAGATCAGAGACTTCCACCAGCATCCACTCATCCTCCTAGGACTCGACAAATGGGAACAGCGTTATCAAATCTGAGTGCTCTGGGACCATCTGTGTCAGATCTGAAGAAGCTGGTTTCTTCGGATTTGAGAATTGACTCTGAGTTCATTGGCTCTGACTTTTTTGGATCTGGATGGCTGTAGGAGCCAAGGCTCCCATGTTGTATCCAGGGAGTTTTAGTCAACTCCAAAGTTCTCTTAACCTTCTCTCCCTCAAAGATTCGGCGTTTGATGGTTTGGCTCTGGCTTCCTTCTCTGGCAGCCTGTGGGGAGGAGGGTACTGGCAGACCAGGGACTCCCTTGCTCTGCTCTGTTGGTCTCCTCCTACCCAAAGAGATCAGCCTCTCGGGTAGTGAAGAGGGTTTTTTCTGCTCCTTCAGGTCAGATGAGTCCTCCCCCTCAGCTCCACCTTTGACCACCCATCTGACTTTCTCACATGATCCTCACCACTCCACGCCACTGGGACAGCCAGTCCAAAGCTTCCAGTCTGCCCAATCTGGGATTTTTATCTCTTCCGATACTTTCCCTGACCATTCCACCGAGGAAGTTCCTTGGAAGAGACTGTGCAAGAGGAAACACCTGGACTCACCCCAAAAGTCTCTCACTAAGAATACTGACTTTGATGAGGGAGAGGGGTTGGTAGATCTAGTTTGCTGATGGGCTTGGAAGGAACCTAACTTAACTGAACCCATCCCCAAGAGACGCGATAAAATTGTGGCACCTTCAGTAGAAAGGCAGTATTTGGAGTAAGGGCGTACCATTTGATGCCATGGTTGTGGCAGAGGCCACCAAAAAGGAACTCGCTGAACAGAGTTTGTTTGTTCATCCCATGAACAGGGAGTCTAGGGCAGTGGACAAGTTTGGGAAGAGAGTGCATGCTTCAGCGACTTTTGCCATATGATCACTGAATTATCTAGCCCAGTTACGAGATTGCAAAGGAATCCTCTCCACAAACTTTCCAACTCATTAGCAAGGACCATTACTGATGGGGCCCAAGCATCTGTCGCTCCTCAGTTGAGTACCTTGCAATCAATTGCTGACTCCTCCATAAGGCTCATCTCTAACACTATGGAAGGTGCCGTATGGGTGGTGAGTTCAGGTATATCCTCTAGGAGGCATGCCTGGATTTGCCTGTGTGATTTTGCAGAGCCTTTTAAGCCTTCTTTTGTCAATGCTCCATTTGACAGATCTTTGTTTTTCGGACCCATTGTGAAAGAAGCACTCTCTAGTGTTAAAAAGACAGACCTTGTCTGTTGTTGGACTATGTTTTTTGACCCCCTACCCTAAAGAACCTTTTCAAGGAATCAATAGAGAAGTTGCAAAATGTGGTTCAAGAAATTTTGTGTGGAGCTAGTTCTCCCAGCGTTAGAGGGGGAAATGATAATGGCAGAAGGCGTCCTCTTGGGCCTGCTTGAATACAGGGTCCAAATATCTTCCTCTGGAGGTGTTCCTGAGGTCAACTTTCCCTGCACTAAACGGCATAGCTAAATATAACAAACTGTACTTGGTTGCAGAGAATTATTACCAGAGGGTATACCATACCATTTTTCCTCCCACCTCCATCGATTTACAAAGCTTTCTGATGTTCTACCCAGTCAGAGGGAGACAGCAACTTAGCAAATTCAACAGTTGCTCGAAAGAGTCCTCTAAGAGGTCCCACCAGACCAAATAGGATCTGGAACTTACTTAAGGATTTTTTTAGTTCCAAAGAAGACAGCGGACTGGAGACTGATTTTGGATCTCGGTGTGCTAAATAAGTCGATTACACTCACCAAGTTCTGGATGGTCACGGTACAGTACAGTCTACCCTTTCTGGGAAAGGAAGGCTTGATGGTGCTCTATGGACCTCCAGGATGCTTACTATCATATAAAGATGATGAGATGGTCAAGGAGGTTCTTGCACTTCCAAGCGGGAGCCAATCACTACCAGTTCAGGGCACTGCCCTTTGGTGTCACCACAGGCCCCAGGTTGTTTACCAAATGCATGGCAGTGGTAGCAGCACATCTATGGTTGCGAGGAATTTGGATGTTCCCATATTTAGACGACTGGCTCATCACTGCCACAACTAGGCGTCAGTTGATACAAGCAAGAGACCAGGTACTGAGCACTTTTTTAAATCTTAGAATTACTGTAAATCTCAGCAAATCGAACTTGCAACCCACCCAGAAACTGAAATTCATAGGCGCAATCTTCAATGCACAAGCCATGGTTGTGTCTCTTCTATTGTCTTAAATACAGACTGTCAGAAACCAAATCAACAGGATCATTTGCAGTACAAAGACTGCAGCCAGAATACTATTACCGACTAAGTTTGATGTCATCTGCCATAAACCTAGTGCTCCTGGAGAGGTTTCACATGAGAATATTACAATTGATACTCCAGAGACAGTAGTCCCTTTTCAGTCACATTATGTCCACAAAGATGAGTGTGACTCAAATATGCAAGAGTTACCTCTCGTGGTGGATGCAGTCTTCCCAGCTCCAACAAGGTTGATTGCTCTTCATCAGGCCACGGCCATAGTGCCCACGGATGCTTCCCAGATTAGGTGGGGGGACATTAGCTGCAGAAGACAGTCCAAGGCACATGGTCCCCAAAAGAGACCAGTCTGCATATCGGCATTCTAGAGATGAGACCAGTGCTTCTGGCATTGCAAGCATTCCAACACACTGTCTCCCTGTCGGGACAATTGTGATTGAAATGGGCAGTATGTCAGTAGTTTGGTATATCAACAAACAAGGAGGAACCAAATCTTGCCCCATGTTGAGAAGCTCTGAGTATGGTAATGGACGATAGCTTCCAATCATTTTCTGATGGCAGTGGTCCCTCAACCACAAGGTGCCTGAAATGATCTTCTGTCAATGGGGTCAGCCTTGCTGCTGTCTTTTTGCATCTCTCCTAAACAAGTGCAGCAGCTTCTTTTCCTTAGTCCTGCCATTGGGAGAATCACAGTGGGATGCTTTTCTCCATGATTAGTCCCTCCCCATCTGTTTATACGCCTATGCCCCAACTCCCTCTATTCCCAAGTTTCTACAGAAAGCAGCCAGATTGAAGAGCAGAGTCCTCCTCATTGCATCTTACTGGTCTCAATAAGTATGGTTCCCCTTTCTTTGGCTAATCCTCTGTCCCCACCTTGGATTCTGGATCTGACTCCAGACCTTCTGTCCCATCTGATGAGACTGGTCCACCTAGACATTCCAAGCCTCAGACTGACCGCATGGCTTCTCCAGTTCCATTGATGGGTAGGCAGCCTATGCTTTCAGCCCCAGTCCATTCCAGTTTATTCTCGTCCCATAAGCCGTCCACCAGTAAATTGTAAAAAAGCAAATGGAAACGTTTTGTCTTCTGGGAGGAGCATAATCACAAGAATCCTTTTACAGCTGCTGTTCACACAGTCCTCAATTTTCTAGCTCAGTTGTTTAATGACAGTGCAAGTTCATCTGTGATTAAGGTGCAGCTAGCTGCTATTTCAAATTTTCCATGTGGGATTCAAGAATTCTACTTTGGCTTCCTCTAAAAATTGCAGAGTATTTTTGAAGGGTACTCTGTTGCTCAGACCCCCTGTTAAACATCCTGTTCCCCCATGAGATTTAAGTCTAGTATTACAAGCCCTGACTCTGTCTCCTTTTGAACCTGCAGCTAAATGCAATTTTAAAATTTTTATCTTGGAAGACAGCTTCTCTGGTTGCAAGAAGAATATCATAACTTCAAGCATTATCATCAAAACCTCATTACGTAGTTTTTCATAAGGATAGGGTTACCTTGCATATCAATGGTTCCTTTCTTCCAAAGGTGGTGTCAGAATCAGATACTAATCAGGCCATTAACCTCCTTGTATTCTTTTCAAATTTCAGTAACAAAGGAGAGTACTTGTTATATTTACTGGAGGTACACATACAGTTACGTTTTTACTTACACCGTAGAAAGGATTTGAGGAAAGCAGACCTACTTTTTGTTTTATTTGCACATCATAGAGTGGGGGAAGCTATCCCTAAAGTTTCTGTGGCTAGATGAATTACGGAATGTATTTCCATTGTATACAAAAAATTGAATGTCCCCTCCAGGGACATGTAAGGGCTCATTCTAGTAGAACCATGGCTTGCTATTTCTGTTTTTCTATGTAGAGCTTCCATGGATGATATTTTGTGCAGCTGCTACTTGGTCTAACCCACATACCTTTATCAATCGGTACAAATTGGATATGGTCTCAAGGGGAAGAGCAGCCTTTTGTTCGGCCATTTCAGAAACATCCTTCCTTAAGGCCAACCTAGGGCTCCGGTAGCTGGGGACTCTCCCATATGTTGAGGACGAATGAAAATTGACAACATCAGATGAATGAAAATTGACAACATCAGATAAAGAAGTTATGTTCTTACCATAATGTTACATCGGAGTTGTCCATTTTCTTTCATCCTCAACTCTCCACCCTCGTACCCCTTCGCCTATAGGAAGAAGCAAGTACATGAGACCACATTAGATACCTTATGTTCCTTAGGTGTTGAACTCCAGTGATGGCGCGTTGTAGGGTTTCCTATTTCTTCTGATTTTTCTTTATCAAGGTTGTTGTTGTTCTTTCGGCTTTTCCCGGTTAGGGGTCACCACAGCATAACTCTGGTCCGCTAATGATTGGCAGTAGATTTTACAGTGCCAAGGTGCCAGCCTGGCACCCAACCTTCAAAGGCATGCCCATTCATGCATGTCTTTCGAACGCCACTCTACCGCGGGGAGGACATGCAGACTCCATACAGGAGGCGCTCCAGCCAAGAATCGAACGGGAGAACCTCTTGCGGTGAGTCGATAACGCTACTGCTGCAACACCGCGGCTGCCTATTTTTCTGTATCAAGGTATATGTATTATTTGAGGGGAATGGGGACCAGAGCATCATGGGTAGGGAGGAGCCTGAAAGTTTGTAAGCTTCCACAAGCTGAAATAGCATCTGAGTCGGATCTGAGGTTCAGATCAGAGTCCCATACATTGAGGATGAATGAAAATGGACAACACAGATGGAACTTTATGGTAAGAACATAACTTCTTTTTTAAATGTATATGTGGTTTTCCTGTTAAGCATCTTGTGAAGATCTGAAATTTTCAGTAATATTACTTTCAGTTCTTATTAAATTTAGATGTGAATTTTCAAGACATTACCGAGTTTTGATGAATGTGGCTCTAGAATGGAAGGATAGTGATATATAGTATTGAGGACCTCCTGCATATCCACAAAACAAACGGCACTAGAATGTTTCGTGCTAAAGAACCTTGCCTATGATGTAAATAGGACCTGCTGGAAATATAGTTATATATCCCAGAAACTACCCCGTCTATGGAACAGGCTCCCCATCCATGTGAAGCAGAGTTCCTCCCTAACCCCATTCGAGTGCAACTTGGACATTTGGATGGGAAACTAGAAATTCATCACTGGTTTGGTACCTATGTCTGTAATGGACACAGACAACCTGTAAATGGTTAATCTCCCAGCCCCATGCTTGCACTTATCAAGGACATCAGAACTTATCAGAGATTTGGGATGCATGGCTAGGCTTAAAAATGCCCTTATGGTCGTTAGCCTAGTGAACACCTATGAACCTGTGAGAGTAGATAACAGTGAATGACTGCTTTGAAAAGTTATATGTTGGGAGATGATGTGCTCAGTCTGTAGAGGCATTTTGGCTTTAGTGGTTAGTGTAGAAGTGAAAAGGCATTGCTGCTAATGTCTTGGTCACTTCTGGTTGTTTAGGAATTTTGAGCTTTGTAAGATATTTAACATGGACCTAATTGTCCTTTGAACAAATTTACCTGATTAGTAATGTGAACATGGATATATATTTGTATACATATAAAACTTAAGGTAACAGATTTGTTTTGGAGCTGCTTCTGTCTTATTATAGGATATGTTGAGCTGTCTCTTGGTCTTTATCAAAGTAGCAAAATTCTGTATCTTTTCCACCAGCTTTGGAAACAAGAGTGGCACTCCCACGCATTCTCCTTTTTCTTCTATGACCCAAATGATTGAAATTCTGTGTCATCAATGTCATCAGTTTCCTTAAAAACTGAACAGTGCACTAAAAAGGACAGGGTCTTGAAATTAATACTTTTTAGCCATGTATTGAATGGCTTGATTTTAATAGAAGTATTGCTGTACCCACCACTTTACTTAGAAATCTGTCAGCACCTTTATGAACCAAAGCCTGCCGACAAGCTGCTTGGAAGTGGGTCTCACAAACTCAGTATTATCTGGTCCTTGATTTAATTGTAAGGTGTGACAGACACTTGAAGGATCATTATTTTGAAAATGATACTGCATTCAGACCATAGCCAGCCTTGGCCACATGCCAACTAGGTGACTACCTAGGGAGTCAGTTTAGCAGGGGTGCTTTCCAGTATTTATTAGTTTATCCTTTTGTAGTAAGGAAGTGGTTTCTGTAAAGTATGTTGAAGAATGAATAATGGAAAAAACTGAAGAGTAAGAGAGACTGTGAGAAAATGAAGAAAAAAGTAACCTGGATGGTGTAGGTAGACCAGGGTGGGGGCACTGGATGATTTTGGGGAGGCCACTGTGGAGCCCTTTTGTCTAAGGAACCAGTTGACCAAAGGTCGACCCTGATTCAGACTATGACTGTGAAAGTAAATGCAGACAAAAACTGTGATGAATATGTGGCTAAATGACAATTGCCTTTGCAGCTTATCCTTGTTTACCTTTTAAATACTTTCATTTGTTTAGTTATTTTTTTTTTCTTCTAATAGAAAACCTGGAAAATCAGAAAATGCTTGTCTGCGGGATATGTTGCTAATCTCTTCCAGCAAGACTGGGAAAATGGCTTGCCTGCAATTTGTGGTAAGTTATACAAGTAAACATTACACCAAATCTACAGCTGTAGATATATTTTATACCCCAAATTTTGCTAATGCTTAGAAAAAAGGATTTGTATGACAGTATGTAACATTTCTTATTTGTTTAAGTCTGACAGAAAACATTATTTTAGTGGAAATCTCTTGTGTTTTACAGGTATTAAAGTATTTTACATATTGATTAGGAAAAAGGAGTATACATTTTGAGGGAACAGAAATGGCTAAAAGTAAGCTGACCAAAAAGTGCACAGCAGAAAAAAAATGGCTGAAGATGAATCCATTAAATATCTTTCCCCCTTTACCCAGAAGTAGAGTGACTTTTGAAGTGGTTACATTAAATAGGAGGGGGCACCTCTCTCTCTCTCTATATATATATATATATATATATATATATATATATATATATATATATATGTATGTATACATAATGTGTGTGTGTATATGTGTGTGTGTGTGTGTGTGTGTGTATATATATATATATATATATATATATATATATATATATATATATTACATTATAGATATATATAGATTACGTTATAGAGATATGTATGTATTTTTCAGGTGCAGTAAACTTCCACATGGGTTAAACAGTCTCTTAACTTGGGCCAGGATTTTGAAAATGCATAAGCATACTCTCATAGGCTACTTCAGGATTGCAGATGGGTTTTTTTCAACATGGAACCCCTTTGCAATTTTGTGAAGGTGTGGAAGTGTCATTTAGGTAATATATACAGAGTTCTTGTTTTCTCTAACATTTTCTCCATCCATTTTAAATGTGATGTTTGACATTATAAAACCGAAGGACTTCTTTCCTACCGTAGAGTATGTATGATACAAATTAGCTGACTGTAGAAAAGTCTGAACTTCCAGCCTAATCATATGAGTGTACTTCCCTGAGTGTGGAACATTGTACAGACTATGATAGAGGAATACATGTACAGGTTTCCAGTGATGTATCAAATTATCCGGTGATTTCCCGTATAAAGAGGCTTGTCTGTTAGTGCCTGATGAATGGTTTTGTTGATCATACTAAGAGAGCAGAATGATATACATTTTATAAGAACTTTATAAACAGAATGTTATATGGTTATTTTATGTGTAGCCAACTTTGGCTCATGTAGTAAGAGGTTCCCATTCTTACTGTGCCATAAATCACTAAGGCCTCAGAGTAATCCCATCACTTACTACACATTATAGAAATTGTCTGTCTATTTTAAGACAGACACGCATTTATTTAAGCTGCATGAGCAGAGCATTGCATAGTTATCTGGATAAGTATAATTGTCTATGGCCCAAATAGTACCCTCCTATTCATGCTACCATAGCTGACCAAGACCTCCAAATAGTCCCATCGTTTAGCATACTTTGTAGGATTTCACTGTCTGCTGCAGAATTATGAAACTTTTCACACTCACAATTAGCTTTCTCTGTAATTATTTTTCTTTTGACTGAGCCTCTTTCCATATCCTTAATACTGTAAAACAAACAATGCAAATAATAACAGTGCATCAGATAACCATTTACAAGAGGCAATTAGACCACACTATTTTAAATATCACAGAGGTCTTCTCAGCAGTTTTACTTTCCTTATAGATCTGGATTGTCTGCTCCTGTTTACTAAAGATGTCCCCATGCTGTACAGCTTTGTTTAGATGTGAGGATTATTGTTGTGGGGTGACCAGTGTCATTAATCTTTTTATATGCTACCTTATTGTTCTGTCCTCTTCCCTAATTGTAAACTTGTGCATTTAGAAAGTATTCCCATTTTCTATGCAGATTCCAGAGCATGAGTGTTTGTTTGCCAAGGGCTCCACTTTCATTAAAGTTTTGATCTAGAGTGCCCATCCACTAATCTTAGTTTGGCGGTCATCACCTCTGTAAGCTTCTGCTGCATGCTAATAAGTTCTGGTGTCTGCTTGCTTCCATTTCTTGGTTATGGCTTTTTTTTTTTTTTTTTTTTTATGATAGGCAGACATTATTAAAGTCAATAGGGCATTCTGAGTTTGGTGTAAGCATGTCCTCGTTAGGCCAACCTAAGACATATAACTGGGTCAACATCCAGTGGTTTTTGAAATACCTTATGAAGCAGTTTTGGGACATGTAAGGATTATATGTAGCTGGTTGTCCTCCTTAGGAGAATCACAGCACCATCAGTCTGCAGACACCATTTGGAAGATTTTTCCTAATTTGGCCAGGGTGTAGAAGCATTTGTGGAGACACTTCCATCCAGATATCCTAAATGTTCTATCCCTAGTGCAAAAGTGTAGAAGTTTCAGATATCCATCGGTGTGTTTAATGATCTCTCCCAGGCTACTCTAGTTTAGTTGTATTTGTGAGTGTTTGAATAAATGGCTAATTAGTTGGACAAGGTCGGGTTTCCTCAGGGCTATGTTTTTTTTAACATTTCATCTGTCTCAAGGACACTCTTGTTCCCTGATATTCCAGATGTAGTATATGTGGAAAGGCATATTTTGCCTTTAACTCTTGCCATTTCCATATTCTTCCATTATCTAATATCTGATATCTGTGTTGTAGCTGCTTTCCCCAGTTAGTTGTGGGGGGGTGGGGGTACCTTGGTTTCTGAGTTGGAGGTACCCTAGCTGTAGGACAGGTTCCTTCAAGTGGCTTAGGGGATGGATTTTAAATAAAGTTCCTAGTTGCTACAAGAGTGGCTTCATTGGTGGAGGGTCGCCTTGGAAGATCTGCTAACTAAATTCAAGTAATCTATTCCCATTAGGATATCAGTCTCACTAATATCATATCTTTTCATACTGCTTTGTAGATGTTAAAAAGATGATCTTCATCCCTATAATGAAAGTGGTTTTTCCCCAATAACGATGCATATCTGGGACCACCATTCCTCCCAGATGACCAGGTAATGCCAGTTTTCCCAAGCCTGCCAAGGGCACCCTGCCCCACACACAGATTAATGTTTTAGATAGTTTTATAATCTGCTTATTAAGTGGTTCCAGTTTTGGGAAAGTCAGAGCTTGTATCGCATATAGCAATAGGGGTAGGCCAAACCAATTTATTGCCTGAGCCTTCTGATCTAGGCCCAAAGGAAGCAGTTTTAACAGTGCTACTACTTTGTGCTGAATTTCCTGATAGGTTAGAGCGACTGACTGTTGCCATGATTCTGCAGTTCATACTCCTAAATATTTTAATTTACTTTTCTCAAGTAAGAAGGGATAACTGAATGTTTGTTCCTGCTGAAAGTTTAAGTTGAGAGCAACTGCTTCAGTTTTCTGGACATTAATAGTATGGCCTGCAAAACAGTCAAATGTTTAAATTATATGAAAAAGAGTTAAGATGTTTTGCTGGATCAGGCGGTGAGAGTAAGATTTAATCAGCAAAAAGAGAAAGATTTGGCTACTGGGGACACCAGATATAGCCTTGTTTAAGAAATTCCTCAATTGTCTGAGCTAATGGCTCCCAGATAACATGCCAACAGCAGAGGAGACCTAGGAAAGCCTTGTCTGGTGCCCCTTCTGATTTCAGATGGGGTGGATAATCCTGTGAACATCTCCATTACTGCTGTTGTACCGCATAGAGGCTATGTGTGAGTTTAATAAATGCATTAGGAAGGGCTGTTCTTTTCAAAACACCATAGAGAAAATACCACTGCAGCTTGTCAAATGCCTTCTCTGTATCTAAACTTAAAAATTCAGTGGCTTTCCTGTTTCCTGAGAGTCACTCAAAATACATATAATACATTAATATGTTATCATTAGATGTCCCTCTATAAAGGCACATTGGTCTATGTGAATTAAGGTCAGTATAAATGTTGCCATTTTCTTGGCAAGAATGGTCTTGAAAATCTTGTAGTCATGGTTCAGCATGCAGATTGGACAATAGAATTTGAGGAACACTGGATAATTTTACCCTCCTTTAGTATAGGGACAAATAACTGCCTGCTTCCAAGACTGCCTGGGTGGGAGGGTTCTCCCTCTAATATTCGATTCAGCAGAACTTTGCATTTTCCCAGTAGCTCTTCTTATATATTTTCCTTAAGTCCGATGGGAGGTCCTCTGATTCCGGAGACTTACCTGTGGCTTAGTATTTTTAGATTTCCTGTATTTCTACCTATGAGATGGGGGTCGTATGTCTGCTCCTCTGTGTTTGTGTCAGTACATTCAAGGTAATTCCATTTAGAAAATTTTCTTTTTCTTCAGGGATCAGGAACTTGTGAGATTAAGTGGTATAAAGTTGTCCATAGTAGGCTAATAAAGTTTGCAGTATTCCATCTGGCACTGATAGTGACCTATCACTCCTTTTCTGCAGTTTCTCAGAGTTTTGTCATCATTCTTGTTACAAGCTGTTGTCTAAGCTTAAGCACAAGTGCCCTAAGAGCTTTTGGAGTGTTTGCAAAAGCGATAGGTTTAATGGCTGATTATGTTAAGATCTCATGTTGTCAATTTTCATTCTATCCTCGACTATTGGGTTCGGATCCAAAATGTTGGATCAGACTCTGCCGTTGCTAAAGCTCACAATATATCTCTTGAGCTTTTCCCTTGCACACAGTGCACCTCCCCCAAATATCTCAGATCTTGTTTGCTGCTTATAGCTAACAGATGTGGTCTACCATCACTCTTGAGCTGCATGACTTTGATAAGTAAGACTTTTTTGTATTTCTCTGGTTTTTTTTCTTCTTCTAAATCACTAATAAATATTCTCTTAACTTCAACCTCTCCTTTTATACTGCTATTTTTCAAATTTTTTTGTACTTGGTACCTCTTCTCCCTTACAAATCTTTCTTCCCATTGTTTGTATTCCCTTACTCTCTCTTCTTGATAGTTTAAAAAAAAAAAGCACCTTTGTCTGTCATACTTATTTTTCTCTGTGTAATACCTTCTGACTTTGTTGTTGTCATTCTTGTTCTTTGTTCATTATGGCTGACAAACCTGCAGGTTTTAAAAAATGTACTAAGTTTGGGCATAAATTGCCAGTTTCTGATGCCCACACTGTTTGTATATATTGTCTGGGCCCTCTTCATTTACAAGAATATTGCTCAATATGCTGTGGCTTCAATCCTTGTGCTCTTATGGAGCATAAGAACAAGTTGATTTTGAAGGGTTTCATTCTTTCATTATTTGGGGAAGCCATATCTGAGTCATCTAAACCAAAATCTTTTTCTTCAGAATTTTCTCCTGACTCTTCAAGAAAGAGAAGTCAAAACGCTCCACTCTCGACCCCGGATCTGAAAAAATTGAGTGTGTGGAAGCATACTGCTTCACCGGATTCTACAAAACCTAAGCAGACCATCACAACACGACCTGATCCGACCCTGGCAAAGTCTGATCAGAAGAAAGTAAAACCATCTGACTCTACCTTATTGGATCTGACATAAACAGAATTCATGGATATGCCTTTATTTCCATGCACCAAATACTGTCCGTTCCTTGAAGTCTGTTCCTGACAAGAATCCCATCACCCTTCTTACAAAGACCAATATATCCGTCTGTACACTGCACTCGTTCTTCCAGAAGCCTCACTGAAGAAAATATGGAGAGGGGTGAGGAAGAACCTTCTTGGCTGAGGGACAGATCGGTTTTCCTTCAGCGCCTACCCCTCTGGGTCAGGTTATCCATCCTTCCACAACACCTCCCTTGCAAATTCCTCCTCTGGCATCTTTTGTTGCTTTGGAGTCCCAGGATCCTAGTCGTCCAGGCAAATCAGTCTTGCAGCCGAGGATTTTCATATCCTCGCATCCCAGATCTTCTCTGCGACTTACAGTCCACTTGGATCCAGAGACCTCTTAGATCCAAAGGTCTGCCTGTTGGATCCAGGATGCAGCATTCCACTCCGAAGTTTTCAGAGTGGTCTTTGCTCCTAGGAGCCTCTACACTGGATTGATTGACTCAGGCTTCCACCTTGGGGGTGTTGCCGTTGGAGCAGAGCTGGGCGAAGATTTAGGAGCTTGTCTTCTTGGATCCAAATCTCTCTTCGGTTCCTCCATGGCTGCGAAGAGAGCTTTCTCTGCTTCGGCTGAACTGATGGAGCCTACTCCCTCAGATTTTAGACAGTCTACCGTAATGTCACAGCGTCAAGAGCCTCACCACCTTTCTTCACAAGGGCATCCAGTACCAAAGATTTTCCCTGTCATGGAATATTGCTTTCCTCTTCCAATACCTCCCCAGAGCATCCCACTGAGGAGGTGGCCAGGAAGAGGACGTGTAAGAGAAGCACTTGACTCTCCACAGGAGTCATCACTGAAGACACAGACTTTGATGAAGGCAAAGTGTCTCCATGGTCACCTCCTGAATATGTCTCATTTGGAGACATCCTAGAAATTCTTAAACTGCAAGGTGGCTTAAGCCCCCTCCAACCCTACATATGAGGAATCTGTTTTCCTGGAGGCCTTTGGTACTGGATCCTGTACTTCCTGAGTGACTCTGCCCGCTGATGAATTTGTTGATTATGATCTTTTGGCAGGCATGGAAGGAACCCGACTCCATAGAACCCATACCTCTGAGACCAGACAGGATAATGGCACCATCTGCAGACAGTTCTAATGGAAAGGGGTTCCAGTTGATGCCGTATTCGTAGCAGCAGTCACAAAGAAGGAACTCGCTGAAGAAAGTTTCCACTGTCCATCCCCCCAGTAGGGAGTTGCAGGCAATGGAGAGATTAGAGAAGCTTGTCTTTGCTTCAGCAGCCTTTGCTCTGAGGTCACTGAACTATTTGGTACACTTTATTATACTTCAGAGAGATTTGACTAAGGAATTGTCAAATACTCTCTCAGGCGCCATTTTTGAAGAAGTTCAAGATTCTGTAACTTCTCAGTTGGCAACCCTTCAGTCTATAACCAGTACTTCTATGAGGTTAGTTTCCTCAAGAGCAATGGTTTCAGGCATTTCCATGAGGATACTTGCTTTGATGCGCTTGTATGATTTTGCAGAGCCATTTAAGTCCACTTTCGTTAATGCTGCTTTTGACGGAACTATACTGTTTGGCCCTAAAGCAAAGGAAACCCTGTCCAGGTGTGAGAAAGATGGAAAGACCTTGTCTGCCATGGGCGTAGGTTTTTCAGCTTCCCAAAGATCCTTTTCCAGGAATTAATGCAGTAGCCAGTAGATATGGTTTAAAAAGAATAAAAACAAGGGAGAACCATCAAAAAATACTAAAAAAACAAAAACAGTTCAGTGGTATCTGCAGAACACACTGTTTTTGTTTTTTAGTATGGTTTAAAATGTCTCAAGGTCCTTTCCAAGACACATGGGGAGGAGGGAAGTCTCGTGAGAATCTTTCTTTGACAAACCCTATCAGTCCTGAATGGAGGCCAGACTGCCCACCTCTGGAGACAGTTTGGGAGCGTTTATCCATGCAGCAGAGAGCCTGGCTAGACTTAACAAAAGATACTTGGGTGCATAGGATCATTTCCAGAGACTACGTTATACCCTTTTCTCTTCCATCTCCATTTCCAAGACAAATTCCTGATGTTCCACCCAGTCAGAGGGATCAAGCAGCAATTCAAATTCAAAAGCTGCTAGAAAAAGAGTCCTCCAAGAGGTTGCATCAGACCAAATAGGATCCGGAACTTACTCAAGGTACTTTTTAGTGCCAAAGAAAACCATGGGACTGGAGACCAGTTTTGGATCTTACCAAGTTAAAGAAATCAGTTTGGTGAACGAAGTTCCAGATGGTCATGGTTCAGCCCATTCTCCCCTTTCTGGGCAAGGACAACTGGATGTGTTGTATGGATTTTCAGGATGCCTATTATCATCTAAAATGAACAGGCGATCCAGAAAGTACCCACACTTTCAGTTCTGCTTCAACCAGCATCAGCTCATATATATGCAAGAGATCAGGTTCTCCAGATTTTCATTCTTACTACAACAAATTACAACTACAGCTGACTCAGACATTGGAGTTTATAGGAGCCCTTCTCAATACAAAATCTCCCATTGCTTCTCTTCCACCGCACAGAGTTCAAACAATAAGGTCACAAGTAAGGAAGATTATAATGAGTACCTCGATTTCAGCCCGTCTAGTTCTTCGGACTCTAGGCTTTATGGCTGCGGCAGTAACTTTAGTTCCACTTGCCAGGTTTTACTTGAAGATCCTACAGTGGATGCTAGCTGCTCAATTGTCAACCCTGTATTAGTGTCACACCAGACAAGAATTAAACATATGTTCAAAAGAGATCTGAGTTTGTGGTTTCAATCTGACCGACTACTTCAAGACCATCCTTTCATTCCCCAGCAGCCCAAGACCACGGATGCTTCTCAGGGTAGCGGGGGGGGGGACATTATCAGGGAAAGAGGGTCCAAGACACTTGGTCCCCTGAAGAGGCCAGTTTACACATGAGTGTCCTGGAGATGAGTGGTGCTCTTAATACTGCAGGCATTTCAAGATTCTCTCCCCCTGGACGATTGTGATTCCAACAGGCAACATGTCAGTTGTAAGGTACATCAACATATACAAGAAAAGAACTAAATCCTGCCCATTGTGTTGAGAAGCCCTGAGGGTCTGGCAGTGGGTGATCTTTTCCAACTGCTTTCTATTAGCAACACACATCTGGGGAAATCCAGAGTGATAGCAGAAAAACTGAGTAGGTGCATTCTTCTTCCTCACAAATGGTCCCACCGTGAAATGGTGGCGGACAAGATTTTCAGTCAGTGGGTCCAGCCTTGCTACAACCTCTTTGCTTCTCCCCTAAACAAAAAGTGCAGCAGCTACTTTGCCCTAATTCCTCCACAGGGGAAGTCACCGAGGGATGCTGTACTCCACAAGTGGCTCCTCAGTCTTGTCTATGGTTATCCACCAATTCCACTGATTCCAAAATTTCTGCTTAAAGTTGCCAGGTCAGAGATCGCAGTGATCCTCATTGCACCCTGTTGGCCTGGACAAATTTGGTTTCCCTTTCTCTGCCCTCATCTGGTTCAACCACAGTTGAACCTAGATCTGACTCCAGACATCCTGTCTCACCTGATAGGTATGACCCATCCAGATATACCAAACCTCAAGATGGCTGCTTGGCTTCTCCAGTTCCATTAATAGCCGGACAATCCATGCTCTCCATTTGTTTGCCATATGATTTTATCTTCCTCTAATCACTCAACAAGAAAAATATATTCCAGAAAATTGAAAAGGTTTGTTATTTGGGCACAGCAGCACAACTTTGACCCTTTTTCTGCCCCTATCAGTTACATTTTGGACTTTCTAGTGCACTTATTTTTAAATTGTGCTAGTTCAACAGTTGAAGTGCAACTGGCAGCAATTTCCAGTTACTGCAGTGGATTTAATGGCTCTTCTATAGCTTCTCATAAGTTGAGCAAGGCCTTCTTAAAAGGTTCTCTTCTCTTAAGGCCTCCATTTAAAGATCCTACCCCTCCATTTAAATCTGATGCTTCAGTTTCGCACACAATCCCTTTTTTGAACCAGCAGCTACATGTGAACTTAAAATCTTGTGTGGAAGACAATTTTCTTGGTTGCCATTACTTCTCCAAGAAGAATTTCTGAGATCCAAGTATTATTCTTTAAACCCCTGTACTTAATTTTCCACAAAGATAGTGACCTTGCTCACTAATCCGTCCTTGCTGCCAGAGGTGGTGTCAGACTCCAGTATTAATCAAGCCATTAACTTATCAGTGTTCTTTCCTAAGTTTGCCAGCAAAGGAGAATATATTTTACATTTACTGGATGTTCATAGACAGTCAACTTTTGTATTTGCATAGGACCGAGAAATTTGCAAAAGCTGACCAGTTTTCAAACTTCATTTCCTTAATTTATACTAAACTTTACGTTACTCTTCCACATTCCTTGAAAGCACACTCCCCAGATCCATGGTGACTTCCACAGTTTTTCAGTCAAGAATGTGCATGGATGATATATGTGCAGCAGGAATTTGGGCTACTCCCCATGCCTTTGTCACTCATTATAAGTTGGATTTGTGTCCAGAGGCACGGCATCATTGGGTTCTGTGGTGCTGAAGAATATTCAGCCTCAAGTCCACCCTGGAAACTGGTAGCTAGGGACCCTGTCCCAATAGTTGAGCATAGAAAGAAAATTGACATCACCAGATAAAGAAATTATGTACTTACCGTAACATTCCATCTGTGTTGTTCATTTTCATTCTTCCTCATTTCCCCTCCTAAGACTTCTGGAGGAATGAGTGTTTACAGGATTCCTGTATACTTGTTTTTTGTATGACTTCTAGATATGCTTTTCCACTAACCTCTTCCTTCCTTCACTCTTTACTGAGCAGCAAACAAGATCTGAAGTATTTGGGGGAGGTGCATTGTTGGTAAATAAGAAGCTTAAGAGGTTTAGTTACCACGTGCTTTAGCAATGGCCGAGTCAGATCAGACTGTTCAAATCCGAACCCCGTAGTTGAGGAAGAATGAAAATGGACAACAATGCTAGAACGTTATGGTGAGTACATAACTTCTGTTTTTTGATCCATCTTGTTTTGCAGCTCTGCTTTAATTTCTCTTAAGTTTGGCCGATTCAGTTTTGCTTCTGTGCCCCTGACTCAACTGTAATATACACGGCTCCCTCTTTAGGTCTCTGTACCGTTTGCTTTTGCCCTTATTTGTTTAGCTTCCTGTCGTATGGTTTGTTTGATTTTACTTTTGAATTTATCCCAGCCTTCGGCAGTTACCTCCTGCATTTCAGATAAATGTATTTTTATTGCCTCAGTTAACCGCTTAATGTAAGACTTTTGTTCAAGCAAGTATGTTGAGAACCCGCAATGTTTTGGAAGATTGTTCTTTTGTCCAAGGTCAAGAAAGCTTGCACAAGGGCCTAATCTGATAGGGAATTTGTGTAAGTTATAATTTCTTTGATTAAATGCTTCTCCCTAGATATATGCATTATATCAATGTGGACTCTGCATATATCTTGGTGAATAGTAAGTAAACCCTGGGTTGGGGAGTGGTGCACTACCTTTGTCCATCGCATCCATCCATTCCACTGATGCCAAGTAGGTTTTGAGAAGTCTACCCTGACTTGTAATGTGTGTCTTGCGGTGACCACTGGATATATCTGTTGGGGAAAGAGTAGCATTCCAATAACTTATTATTATAGTTGCTCCTTTTGCAAAAACAGTTATGTGACTAAGACTGTGCTTAATTACAGTGAGCCTATGCCCTGGTGGTAAGTATATTACAGCTATGATAAACATTTCATGTCCCTGTCTAACTTTTATTGCCACAAAGCAACCCTTTAGTGTTTGAGATTTTGCCTGTGATGTCCATAATGGTGTATTTGAGTAATGGAATTATTAATGTTCTTCGTGTTTCACTGTTGCAGTCATTACATTTGGGTAATTGCTGGCAGGTTGCCCTCAGTCGGCCTGAATAACAAAGTCTTGGGTCCTGCGTCGGTTGCTGTCTCCTCTTCCATGACGTCAGGGGTATAAAACATGCAGCCGACGCCATTTTATTCAGTCTTTCTTGCCATGCAGTGCCCGAAGCAGAAGCAGTTTGCCAGTGCCGGTCGGCCGACTCCTGAAATTTTCGCATTCGAGTTTCAGAACCGAAGTCTTCAACTAAAGCTAAGTACCCCGTTGGGGAAACTTTTTCTTCCTCCTTACCGATGTCAGTAAAAATTAATAATTGCATTACTTGTGGGAAGCAACTACCTCATAAGGATTTTCATTTGTACTGTATTCCTTGCCTAGGCCCAGATCATAAAGTGCTTTGTTGTCGGTTTTGTGTTAGATTTAACCAACGCACTATTAAGCGTCTGTATATTTTTGCTTCAAAATATTTCGAATCAAGATTTAATTACCCTGAAATGTCGTCGGTTAGCAATCAGACTATTGGAGTTCACAAAAAATGCAAGGAAAAAGACAGTGACAGACTGTTGAGGTCCAAAACAGACGAGGAAGCTTCTCCTAAGCCAGTCGCCGGTTCGCCGGTACTCAGTGAGGTGCTTTTGCAGCCCCTGATACCCGCTAAGTTTGAGTTGCAGGCCTCTACCGAGACCCATGCGGAGTCCGGTATGCCGCGAGATTCTCAGAGTATTGAACCCGCGGATGTCTCTCCCTTGGATGGGTCCGGAGCCGTTGAGCAGGCACTGGCTTCTGGGGGTGTTTTCAGGCCTCAACATTATTATATAAAACGGACGCCAGCTTCAAAAACAAGATCAAAAACATCTTCCAAGTCTAAAAAAAAATGGCGCATGAGCCAGGTGCTCAGGCCCCTATGCCTAAAAATCAGATGATCAAAATGGCTGAGGACTTGATTACCTTGATCAGGGCTTCCCAACCCCCACCTGCTAAGAGGCCGAGGCAAGACACTGATTATGAATCTTCAGATCAGGTTTCTATTTCTTCTGATTCCTCTTCTGATCAGGAATTTTCTATACCACCCTATGAGGATTCAGATGCAGAAGAATCCATCCCATCTGCATTTCTTCCTGAGGATTATTCTTTTGGAGAAACCTTGCATACTTTAAGGGAACATTTTCATTGAGAGAGTCAGGATTTCTCTGAATCTAAAAAGAGGCTTAGGGATTTCCTTCTTCTTCCTCAGCATTGGCCTTTGGCTGTACCTCCTGTATTAGACATTGCTGATGTGTTTTTGGAATCGAGCATGGCTGCTGATTCCCTACCTCCAGCTCCTAGTAAGCCAGACTGATATTACAGGATTCCTGACTCCCACAAATTTCTATTCAAAAATCCTGCTTCTGATCCTGAAACTATCTCACAGGGTCCCAAAGGTGTAAAGGCCTCTACAGCCAAAAATCCTATCCCCTCTGATAGAGACTCCAGGGCGCTGGATAGATGGGGAAAGAAGGTTTATACGTCTGCAACCTTGGCAATTAGGGCCTTAAAGTGCCAGTTTCATATGCTTAAATATCAACAGCATGCCATGGGCTTATTGAAACAGAAAATGATGTTGATTTCTGATTCGTGTGGAAAATAAGGAATTACAGGAATTATTGCATGCAGCAGAACAGGTTGGAAAGCATACTTTGCAATGTGGTTGTGATTCTTTGGAGGCCTCTTGCAGGGCCGCAGTTACTGGATCTGTGATTAGAAGGCATGTCTGGCTCAAGGAGCAAAATCTGCCTGACCATGTTAAAGCTAAATTGTTGGATGCCCCTTTACAGCATGATACTCTGTTTGGTAATAAGACAGAAGAGGTTTTAAAGAAAATGGAAGACAAAGCTAAATCTATGCAAACTGTAAAATATTTCTTACAAGTGCAGCCACCCAGGTTCTGTAGGCACTGGCCTACTAAAAATTGGTCCTTTCCTGTGTCCAACAGAGCCTCTCAAGGCAAATCCAGGTGCTCAAAAGGCTCTAGATACCAATCACAGGGTTCTTACAGGTCAAAGCAATGGGGTGCCTGCACCTTCAAATCTGGAGGAAACAAAGCACAACCCTACAGTAAGCAGTCTCAGTGATTTCCCTCTACCATCACCAAACACTTATCTTTTGGCAGCCCCCTTGGGGGGAAAATTAGCACTTCATGCTCAAAATTGACAGTTAATTACCCAGGACAAGTGGGTATTAAACATAGTATCCCAAGGGTACAGATTTAATTTTCATACTTTGCCAGTTCCAAACGGTTGGCCAGATCTGCCACAAAATCAATGGGCAGAGGCTCAGAAACAAGTTGCGTTTCTCATGGATATGGGGGCTATTCAACCAGTACCAGAGCAGGAAAAAGGACCAGGGTTTTATTCAAGACTGTTCCTGGTACCCAGAAAAGACGATGCCCGGCATCCAATACTGGACTTAATGATTTTGAACATGTTCCTGGACATTCCAAAATTCAAAATGCTGACTTTACAACAGCTACTGCCTATGCTGGGCAGGAACGCTTGGTTAGTGACACTAGACTTAAAAGAGGTATACCTGCATATCCCAATAAGGGAATTGTGCAGAAGATACCCCCGCTTAAATGCAGGTTTTATGCATTACCAATTCTCTGCACTGCCCTTTGGCTTATCTACTGCACCTAGGGTCTCTACAAAGTGCCTGGCACCAGTAATTGCATTTTGCAGACAAAGAAGCATACAAGTTTATCCTTACCTGGACGACTGTCTCATTCAAGCAGAGAACAAGGACATTCTTCAACATCTGGTGTTTGTAAAAAGGCTTCTAACATGCCTAGGGTACACAATAAATGAAAAGAAATCACAATTGGTACCCTCTCAAAAAATTACATTCCTGGGTGCAAGCTTGAATACAACTGCCCAGATGGCTTACCTTACGCCAGACAAACAAAGGCAACTGACTATAGACTTCAATCAGATGGCAACAAAAACCCAGTTGTCTGCAAGACAAATTTTGCAGGCTTTGGGGTTCATGGCATCCTGCATTCTACTAATTCCATATGCAATACTGCATATGAGGAAACTTCAGTGGTACCTAAAACGTTTATGGAGTCAACATTGTCACAGTCTGGAAACAATGATTCCTCTCAGTCCCTGCCTACAACAGGAGTTTCTTTGGTGGCCAGAGACATGTCACCAAAACAAGGGACTGTCATTCACTCTACCCCCTGCCACCCAAACCCTAACTACAGTCGCATCAGACTGTATGCTTGGGGGGCCCACCTGGCAGGGAGATACATTCAGGCATATGGAGCCCAAAACAAATGCATCTGCATATCGACCAGAAAGCGATGCTAGCTGTTCAGGATGCCCTGACAGCCTTCAAGGACTTACTTCATCCAGGACAAATACTGATAAAGACGGACAACAACACGGTTATGTGGTACATAAAGAAGCAAGGGTACACATTCCTACCCCCTTTGCAGACTAGCCATGGCATTGTGTGTGGAACAGCCTCGACTTAACAAGTACAGCTTCAAGCTCAATTCCTGCCAGGAAAACAAAATACTCTGGCAGATGACCTAAGCAGAAATCTTATGGACCCGCACGAGTGGAAACTGGATCCACAAATCTTCAGCATGGTAACACAGAAATGGGGGAGCCCAGACATAGATCTATTTGCCTCCCCCCAAAATTATCAACTGGACAAATTCTGCACAAGGACTTATCACAGAGAAGCATGGAAAGTGGATGCCCTATCCTTCAGTTGTAAAAAACTGTCAGTCTACGCCTTTCCCCCTCTGCCTCTTCTCTCCATGGTCTTAATAAAAGTCAGACAGGAAAAAAACAAAAATGATCCTAATTGCTCCGGACTGGCCTCGCCAGCACTGGTACCCAATTCTAAGTAATATGTCTCAACTCCCTCCTTGGTACATGCCTCAAATACCTCATCTACTGTCTCAGCAGAACAATCAAATTCTCCACACTCCGCTCCAAACTCTGAACCTTGCAGCATGGCTGATCATGTAGTTATTCAAACAACACCTCTCAGTAAATCTGTGATGGATGTCATTTTAGAAGCCAGAAGGCCTAGTACTAGAAAATCTTATGCTGATAAATGGAAGAGATTCTGTGCTTGGAACCAAGCACAAGGAACGGACACAGCAAAACCAAATATCCCTCAGATTTTACAATACTTGACTGAGATGTTTGACAAGGGCCTATTTTTTTCTTCAATAAAAATCCATGTCATCTGCCATCTCGGCTCATTACAACACGGAACCTCCCATCTTTTCTCATCCTCTGCTAAAACAGTATCTTAGAGGGGCCAAAAATTTAAGGCCTCCCAAAAGATCGCCATCTCATGCATGGGACCTCTATTTTGTGCTGGAAAAACTCACCATGCCTCCTTTTGAACCAGCAGCTTTTATCTTGGAAAACAGCTTTCCTTTTGGCAATCCCTTCAGCAAGAAGGGTTTCAGAACTACAGGCCCTCATGGCTGTGGAGCCTTTTATTACATTTTATCCGGACAGGGTGTCCCTCAGGACCAATCTTTCCTTTATGCCTAAGGTGTGGCTCTTAACCAAACTATTCACCTGCCAACATTTTACAAACATTTTACCACATCTGCAGAACAAGGGTGAGTGGAATCTGCATTCATTGGACGTACACAGACAACTAAGATTTTACTTAAACAGGACCAAATCTCTAAGAAAGTCTGAGCAACTACTGGTGGCATTTGCTTCAGGATCAGAGGGGAAGGCTATATCAAAGCAGACTATTTCTAAGTGGATAAGCCACTGCATTCGTTTCTGCTAAATGCATCATGGTAAACCTGTGCCCAAGGGAATCGGGTCACATTCCAACAGGGCTGCCTAGACCTCAGCAGCCTTTCTCAGAAGAGTTCCAACCAAAGACATTCTAGAAGCTGCTACTTGGAGCTCTGTTCATACCTTTACAAAGCATTATCATTTGCCTGTCTTCTCTAAATCCTGGGCAGGCTTTGCCACTGCAGTTCTGCAGGGCCTTATAGCTGCTCCTAATGCTATCTAGTACCATCCTCCCATCCATAGCTTTGGGATTCTACCCAAATGTATTGACTGCAACAGTGAAACACGAAGAACATAGTACAGTTGTGTACACTTGCCATAAATGTAGATGTTTGAGTGTATTCACTGTTGCAGTCCGGGTTACCCACCCGCCATCCCCCTTTTTCTATAAGTACTTTTCCCTTCACTATACTCTAAAGCCTTTGTGGTGTATTTGCTTTTAGATGAAGGTAAAATTTATGTTGTTAAAAGTGCTTTTACATATATATTGATGTTTTTATATATATATATATATATATATATATATATTGCAATATATATATATGTATATATATATATATATATATAAATATATATATTTATATATTGCTCTATATATATATATATATATATATATTATATATATTGCTCTATATATATATATATATTGCTCTATATATATATATATATATATATATATATATATATATATATATTGCTCTATATATATATTTTGCTCCCCATTTGGGGGGCACCTGACGTCTGGTGCAAGAAAAACCTGAATAAAATGGCGTCTGCTGCATGTTTCATACCCCTGACGACCTGATGTCATGGAAGGACCCAAGACTCTGTTATTCAGGCCGACTGAGGGCAATCTGCCAGCAGATTACCCAAATTTAATGACTGCAACAGTGAATACACTCGAACATCTACATTTATGGTAAGTGCACACATCTGTACTTTCCCCCTCTTTTTGCACTGGGGTAGGAAGAAATGTCAGCTATGAAGCAATCCCTTCTTTGCAAATTTTTTTGTTCTTCTTTATTTAGATGAGTTTCCTATAGGGCTATTTTGCTTGGTCATAGTTTCAGACTATAGAAGACCTCTTCCATCTCTTCAGAGGATTATTCATGACATTAACATTCCATGTAAGAAGAGACCAGGATGTACTATCGTGGTAAGTCATGTAGCCTTACGAAATAAAACCCTTATGTTGTGCAAATGGCTCACTTCACCTAATTCATTGCCATGGCTCCACAATTGTACCAAGAATTGCAAAATTGTTAAACGCATCCCCCTCTTCTTAATTTTAACTAGCTCAAACTGCCTACTAGATAAATGTAGAAACAGAATCGTACAAACCTATGTACAAACATTATCTTATAGTGGTAACTTCCTAGGAGGGAGTCACGCTCCATTAGTCTGCCAAGATAGCTGTAGTTTTCAGGTAAAATAGCTAGTAAGTGTAACACAAACACAAAAGGACAACTGTGGTAACTTGGCATGTCCACCTCTCTACAATTGACAATGTGTCATCCAAGTTCTAAGCACCTCAAAAAAAAATAGAACATATTTTTAAGCATTATTTTAACATATAGTGTAAAAGACCTACTATATCATCATTGGATTACTTCAGGTACGTTACGACAAGAACTTTCTAATGGCTTATTGGTTGAGTTCTGTAGATTGCATGGGCAATGAATTGCTAAATGTTGTCCAAAATTATATTTAGTGTCTAAAGAAATTGTCTCTTGTTTAGAAGCAGTCTGGTTGGAGCTGTCCAGGCTTCCATGAGAATCCTAGCTTTGTCCCTTACTGCTTGCTTCTTGAGCAGTAGAAACAAATTCTGTATTCCTGTGGTAGGCAACAGGTCCTGCAGTGTGAAGTAGTGTCTTCCCTATCCATTTGATCTGTGACCCATCATAGTTTGCTCTCGTGTTCATCTTTTGAGTGTGGCGGTTGATTCAATAGTGCTTCTCTGTCACATTGATTCAATAGTGCTTCTCTGTCACATTGAGGGTCTTGGTAAGTTTTTGGCCCACTCACAAGAAAAACTTTTAAAGCTGCTGGATGTAAAAGTTTAAAGCATATCCCCTGGACCTTACATAGTTTCATGACTGGGAGATTTGAAGCTTGCAATTTCCTGGTCATAGCTGAGAAGTCCTGTTCAACAAAGATTCTTGTGTCTGCCCATGTTAAGTTGTTTTGTTACCACAGTTTGGTAAGAATTTGATCTTTTAAAACATAAGTGTCAAGTCTTACTATGATAGGTCTTGCGAGAACTGAGAGTGTATGAGGTTCCATGGCGCTATATGTGCCCTTTCTACTTGTATATGAGCTTCCTGCATACCAATCCATACACCCAATATCTTTTTGACAAAACTAGAGCAATCTCTATCCTCCAATCATTCTGAGACACCCACTGACCTTATATTTTTCCTTCTAGCTTGGTTCTCAAAGTCTGTTTAATCTCACCTTGAGGTATTCCTGTCTCATTTCCATTTAAGAGGTATGCTTGTGTGTTTTATCTTCCAGCAATTGAACGGTGTCCGATTGAGTGTTTTAATATTATTTGCTAAAGACTTTTACTCATTGTTAGCAGCTTATGTTTGCAGAGTTTCCTTCATTTCCCTTATTTCTTGCAAGATCTCTTTAAATTCTGGTTGTTGGATAGGTGTGGTCTTGTCTGACCGGGATTGTATGATTACTTCTGGTTCCACGTGATGCTGTCACCAGTTCTAGCAATAGATTTTTCATATTGTTTAAGTCCTTCTTCAAAGAAAGTCATACAAATCCACACTGCCACAAACACCAAGGGGCCGCAGAGTAAACCACAAAATGGATTTATTATAAAACTGAGCCCTTTCATCTACAAATTAACCAGATGACTTCAGAGTACAAACACCAGCTGGTAAAAAGGCTTTTTTATACACACGCAATAAATCGGGTCTATATCAGCATTTCGAAAATGTAATAGTTCGAATCATAGAATATCAAACTGAAATGATCAAACTATTAAATTTTCGAATGCCGATATAAAAAAACAAAAAAAACCTTAAGGGTGTAGGCAGGGGGCAAGCTCTCCACACCCCCCGCTACTTAAATATACCAACTCCAAGACCGCACTACATTGTAGTAAATGGAAATCACTCCTTACGGAGATTTCCTTTTACCCGTTCAATGTTCTGCACTTTTGGCATTCTCGCTTCGACAATATCACATTCAATATTGTCAACGTTCGAGATACTGATAGGAACCGTAATAATTCACATGACCCTACACCCCCCAATAACTCAGTTAAGTTTTTTAACCCTGTTTTTACCCAACAGTTTTTTAAATACATCTATCAACAGTAAAAAAACTGGTACAATTCAACATGAAACTTTAAAATAAATTACACCTGATAAGACTTAATGAACAAACTTCTGTTGGTAAGTGTTTTAAAACTTAAGCCCAAGTAAAATACGGGCATTAAATTTAAGTTGCCATAATAACTCGCGTTCTAACAGGTTGTTCCATGGCCCTCTTCTAGGGTTGGCCATCACTCAATCTAAACCAAAAAATAAAAAAGGAATGGTCTGGGTAGTTGGAAATATGTTTTGCTAGGGAGTTGTTAATATTGTTTTTTTCCAATATCCATATTCATAAATAGGTTCCCTTAGCCTCCTTTTAGTTTTCCCTACATAGTAGCAGGTACATTTGACAAATAGCTAAATAAATAACCCCAGAGGTGTTGCAATTACATGCAAATAAACTTTTAATCAGGGTACCATTCACCCGTACTTGGTCAGCTGCCAGAATAAATTTGCACTGACCACGAGCCCCACATTTATTGGTACCGGGCTTATTGTGTATGTTCTCAAAAAAACTGTTTCCAAAAAGTTCTTAATAGTTTTTCTTTTTTATACACTAATATGGGCTTCTCACCCAGCTTGACTGTTAAACCATTAAAAAATGTAAAAACAGACCAGTTCTTGTCAAGTTTGTCTGTTTTATAATGGATCTTTTTTGTACTTTACTCTGCGGTCCTTTGGTGTTTTGTGGCAGTTTGGATTTGTATAACTTTGTTTGCTGTTGTCCTACTAGTGCCTGGTTCAGCCTTGGGAGGGCAAGGGAATTCCACTTTGGATAATATAACAGCAAGTATTGGCTTGCTTACCCAGCTGGTAAAGGAACTTACCGTTAAGGTAAATGGGTCTAGAAAAATGAGTTTTGATATGAACAAGTTTCTGTGTACACCATTGTGTTTAAATAAAGTGAAAGAGAAACTTATTCTTCTGGTTCCAGTGCTGCAAAACAATTGGGGTTTGATATTAGCAAGTGACTCAACTGGTCGTTGTCTTTTAATTGTAGAGAGAACAACGAAGGACACAATCTGCAACAGTTGATGGATAAATTGCATGACATGTTTAGTTACAAGTGGAGAACACCTACCTCCGGGAATGCATCAAACTGAGAATTGTCCCGAAGGGTTTAAGGTGTTGGTAAGACCCTAATGGATTAATTCCGGACTCTCCTTTACATCAAGAACTCATTAATTTGATAGGCATGGGTTGGAGCTGCTTGAACTATTGGTTAAACGCAATCAAAAGGAAATTGATGACCTTATGGTTGAGGCCAATAAATTGAATGAATTAATTATAGGAGACTTGCTATTTGAGCAAAGACTCAGACATTATAACAATATATTTACGAAAATTGACAAGGAAATCTCCTTAATACAACAGAGAAAATCCAACAAAATCAAACGTGATAAAGAGGAATATGCAAAGGATTACACCTACCCTAAACCACTAGGGTTGCGTAGGAATGAGAATGATGAGCAGGGCGGCCATCCACTAGTTTCGCACGAAAAAGACTAACCTGAAGAAAACTCCGCCTCTCCAAAAAACGGACCAAGAGATTGCTGAACAAGACCAATCAACAGGTGGAAGGTTATGTAGGGAGGAAGCCTCTTTAGCAATCAGTGGCGGCCCGCAGAGGAGTCGAGACTTATTACTAGCGGAGGAGGTTTTAGAAAACGCAGTTCACACTGGTTTAGGTGGAAATGTGTTTTTTGGACAGATGGAATATACCCAAACTGTTAAATACTGAAGGGGACTTTAAAAGCTACAATTTTACTAGTATTGATTATGGGTCTGATAATGCCAGTTTAATGAGCAAAGGTTATTCATTTGTGCCCACAAATCCTATTAAAATTGAATATTTGCTCTTAAGTTTTCTGAAAAAAAGTTTTAAATCTAATTTTAGGCTGCGTTTTGATGCTAATGGGATTAGTGAGGGATCTGAGATCATTCATAGAATCAGTAGTATTAAGCCTGTACTCTTTGCCGTTATTGTTGTTTGAAATCTTGTTGAACAAGATTTACTCTCTTTTTAGTAATGAGAAGTGGTAAAGGTATTGAATTTAACCTGTCGATCTGAATTTCAGTTATTAAAGCAGCTAGTGAACGACAAAAATTTTATAACCATGAAGCCAGATAAAGATGGTGGAGTTGTAATCGTGTATAGAGAAGACTGCTTGAGTCGCATGCATAATTACCTTTTGAATGGAGAATTTTATAATGAAACATGTCTCGGTTGCATTCATTTAGCATATAAAAATTGATTACATGATTAAAGACCTTTTTGATCAAGGACAAATCGATAATGTTTTATGATTTTTTGCAGGTAAAATTTCCCTTGGTACCAACTATCTTTGGAATTCCAAAAATTCATAAAAGTATTAGGGACCCACCTATGAGGCCAATAGTTAGTTGCAGCAAAACCCACCCATTAGCTAAATATATTGATTGTAAGTTCAAAGTAGTTCACGAGTTTGCTCATTTATGTAAAGATTCCTGGGAGTTTTTGTTAAAAATTAGGGACCTTACTTATTCTGAACAGTTGTTTTTTTTTAACCATAGATGTTGTGGAATTATTCATTGTTGTACCCCATGATGTTGGTCTAGCGTGGTTTAATGATTTTTTAGTAGAGTCTAATGGGTTTAACAGCGATGAAATATTCACTTTAAAGTTGTTGATGGAATTGGTTTTAAAAACAACTTTGTTTGGATGGCAATATTTTCAACAGGTCAGAGGAATGGCTATGGGGGCCTTTTGTGTCCCTGTTTTTGCCAATGTTGTACTGATTCAGTGGGAAAAATAGCTTGTTACACTTTCAAAGTAGTCATCCAAGACATCAAAAAAGGGCATAGTTAAAGGCCAGCACATTCATTTGGCAAGGGTGGTTTCTGATGATTGTTTATTTAAAGAGGAAAGTGAAGAGTTAGCAAGGATGTTTAGATGTAGGAGTTTCTCTAATCATTTGGTCATTAAATCACACATTGAGGTAGAGAGGGAAGTTGGTGCTATTGTACCCCTAATCAGATCCAATATTCACTCTGTTAATGATGTGGGTAATAAAAGAGATGGTTCTGGTTAAGACTTTTCTACTAGTTTCGTGATGCAATTTTATGCTGAGGATAGTGCCATTAGGAACATATTTGACAAGAACTGGTCTGTTTTTACATTTTTTAAGGTTTAACAGACAATCTGGGTGAGAAGCCTGTAGTAGTGTATAAGGAAGGAAAAACTATTAAGAACTTTTTGGAAACAGGAGACTGTTGGTCAGTGCAAATTTATTATGGTAGCTGAACAAGTACAGGTGAATGGTACCCTGATTTAAAAGTTCATTTGCATGTAATTGCAACACCTTTGGGGTTAGTTATTTAGCTATTCGTCAAAAATGTACCTGCTACTATGTAGGGACAACTAAAAGGAGGCTAAGAGAATGTATTTATGAACATTCATTGGATAGTAAGCAACACAATATTAACAACTCCCCAGCAAAATATATTTCCAACAACCCAGACCATTCCTTTTTTATTTTAGATTAGGTGGTGGCCAATCCTATAGGAGGGCCATGGGAAGACCTGTTAGAACAATGTGAGTTATTGTGGCAACTTAAACTCAATGCCTGTATTTTACCTGGGCTTAATGAACCAACTTCTATTGGTAGTGTTTTAAAACTGAAGTCTTATAAGGTATAATTTATTAAGTTTCATGTTGAATTGTGCCAGTTTTTTTTACTGTTGATAGATGTATTAGGAAAAACTGTTGGGTAAAAACAGGGTTAAAAACTTAATTAATGAATCTAGAGCACTGGACAGGATGGGGAAGTTGGGGTATGCATTAGGTAACTTTGTGCTTCGGGCCTTGAACTTTGCTACCCCAATGAACTGCCTTCAAAGGGATCTAATACAACAAGCTTTAGCCTCTTTGAAAATGTTGCCCACCAAGCCCTTTTCCTGTGATGCATAGGGATAAAGCACTTGGCAACTCACACAGCCCATGTTTGACTTCTAGACATGGGAGCTGGAGAAGGGCAGTAGTGATGAAAGTGAAGTGGTTTATGGTTCACCCCTCCTGGGGGAGGAGGCAGCTTTGCTCACCATTTAGATTGTGCCCATTGTGGGAGCTCTGGGTGGTGCAGTCAGTGGAGTATGAGCCAGGGGACATTCTTTTGCTGTGTGACAGTGTAGGTCTGAGGGAGCCATGAGGGGAAGCTTGCATGCTCCTTCCCAGAAGACTGCTAGCTTAAGCATCCCTCAGAGCTGCTGAGATGGGATTAGGAGCTCCTGGGGCTGGAGAAGGAAATCCTTCGAGTCTGTGTAGATATCTGTGACTTGCTCTCGCCTCATACAGGCCAACAGGCCTGGTTAAACCTGTTCCCCTGTGAAGGAACGAATGGGTCAGTTGGTCATTGGAACCGATGACTGGCAGAATGAGGGAGTATGAAAAAAAAAAAAAAAACACCACTGACTAAAAAACAGACCACTTTGAGCAGCATGTTAAGCATCAGTACCTCTTAAGCAGCTCATGCACAACACAGCTGATGGAGTGGCCCTTGCAGCTGGTGCAGGCATAGTGATGAGAGTCAGCGTGCCTGACTTCACCTTTTTTGTCTTTGTGAACAATTTTAAAGTATCATTTACTAACATCTCATATGCTGGATCATCTTAGTTTGGTCTTGTGTTAAAGAGAAGATGAAGAAATGTGAGCAAGACAGAAAGACATTGTTTGCTGTAGGTGTTAATTTTGAGACCCTGCAAATATAAGAACAAAATGGCATCCAAATCGCTACAGTTGAGAAAAACTCAATGTCAACCCTATGACTCCATTTATGACATGAGCTGTTGTAGTAGAACCGGCCCTCTTCAATGGGAGCAGGCCCAGAGTTTGTGGAGGCCCTCAGAAACGTAGATATTTGAGGTCTTTCTCTAACAAATGAGCTAGTCATCCCTGAAGGGCTGCCTGACTACTTCCCTCTGGGGGCAGTCGGGATTGTGTGTACCTGTATTCCCCTGCATGTATGGCTATTATTCAGGATTCTTGGTTATGAGGGCAATATCCAGAAGCTATTCAATTCGCTTTTTCCATCAGCCATGTCTGTCTTTCCCAGGTGTTCCACCCCATCAAAAGAAAGTAGCAGAAACATTTTCTTTTGTCTTGGAAAGAACTGTAGATCATAGCGGGTCATAATTTTGTCTTGGAAAGAACTGTAGATCATAGAGGGTCAGAATTTTGTCTTGGAAAGAACTGTAGATCATAGAGGGTCAGAATTCTGTTCATGATTCATTTTGATTTCAGAGAAAATAAGGACCTCCAGCCAATTCTAGATCTCGGCCTAAACGCATATAGCAAAGACTCCTTTCAGAATTGTCACAATGTAAGCAATTCTGCCTTTTCTTCAGGTGAATGATTGCATGTGCTGTATAGATCTTCAGGACACTTTTATCTTCATGTCAGGTTTGCCAAATCATCCAAGAATTTCTTATGCTTCCTTCTAGGTGCCTGCCATTTCCAATTCAGAGCCCTGCTGTTTGGTCTGACCACAGCCACTGGGTGTAAACCAAGCCCATGGCCATGGTCACAGTCCATCTGTGACATGGAGGGATTTGTTCATTTCCATACGTGGCTTCTTGCAGCCAGAATGTTTGAATCCTTACTTGAAGCCATAGATTACTTATTGCAGATCTTTCTGTCTTTGGGAATTTTCATAAACTATGAAAAATTAAACCTTCTGCCATCTCAAACCGTTCATTTTATAGGACATAACCTAGACATAAAAATGCATTGCATTTCTATCACCAGAAAAAATTAAAATCCTGAAGAAAGTTAATTTAAACATTTTTACATTTCAAGGCCTTTCCAGCAGCCCTAGTTCATAGAGCACTAGGTGTTCTGACATTCTCCATTCAGGTGGTATACTTCACGAGATATAGCATGGGAATTTTTCACTGTCTTCTAAGAGCACAATGGTTGAAAGTCTCAGACCTGCCTACTCTCCGATATTAATCGCTCATTAGTGCGAAAATTGGTTAGAGTAGTAGCTGACTTCCCCTCTCATTTCTTCAAGTCCATTTCCTACATTGCCCCTATCGGCAGTGGTAACCACAGACTCCTACTCACTGGTGTGATGGGGGGCATTTTCAGGGCTGGATGGTCCAAACTGTCTGGAGTCAACAGGAGGCCAACCTTCACATCAAAATCCTGGCGATTACAGCAACTCTACTCTCATTGTAAGGACTGCAGACCTTCTTGCCTCCAGAAGTGATTTCCAGTGAGAATGACAAAATGACTGCCATTTTGATACATTATCAAGGATGAGAGGATCCAGGCTCTCTCCTCCTTGAGCTGGGAAGCCGTGAGAGCATGGCAATAAACAATTGCTTCACACCACTTTTTGATAGCAACACATATTTCCTGGGAAATCAGCTGTCTTGCTGACAGACTCACAGATAGGTTCTTATACTTCACGAGTATTCTCTGTCAAGCTGTAGCTCAACAGATCTTTAACCACTGGATCAGGCCTTGCTACAACCTTTTTGCTTCCCCAATCAGTACAAAATTCAGCAGGTATTTTGCAATCATTCTTCAAAATGAGATGCTGTAGTTGGGCAGTGGTGCACTGGATTTCTTTATATTGTCCTCCCTTCCTGTTTTATTAAGGCTTCCTCAGAAAGAGAAGCCTAGTCAAATTTGGTTCCACCTGCTGAGACCTCACATTAGGAAGCCTCAGTGGCCTTTAGATCTCAGGATGGAGCTCCTTTCTCACCCATCCCGGACACCTCACCAGGACTTGCACAATCTGAAGTTAACTGCATGGTTTCTGCAATTCCAGTAAAGTCCAGAGACACTTTGTCTACCAAAAGCATCCAGATCATTTCTGTGTCTCAAAAAGAATCCGTGTCAAAAATTTACTTCAGCAAATGTAATCATTTCCCCTTTTGGGCAACCTGTCAAGGAATAAACCCTAAAAATACAAAGAGAATCCACAGTAGTCGACACAGGAACACCAGGTAGATGAACAAGTAGTTAAGCAGATTTATTGAAGCGCTTTTCGGCTCTCACTACGACAGCCTTCCTCAGAATAAAAAACATTATACAACACTTCTCTTTTTATATACAAGAAAAGGCGCAAAAATTAAACAATAATTCAATTAATTAAGATCAATAAAACTAAAACCTTCAACGTCTTCTTAAAGACATACAAACCAAAAGGGTATATCTATCAACTAAAAAATACAGAAACTACAAAAACTGATGCACTATAACCTAAACCCAGTTGTATAATAAAATCTGTCAAAGAACTTCAACCTATATTTAAAACTCAATAATATCAATACAATATTATATATATGAATACAAATATAAAGCCTACTTTTTTTTATATATATTATTTTAAAACCTAAATGCTGTAAGTTGTGAATATTAAACTTCAATGTAATAGCTAAATGTATAAACACCTGTCATGTATAATTAATTGTTTGCCAATCAAACTTCCATTAACATGTATATATACTTAACCAAATTCAAAAGTTAAATATTAATGCCCAATGAGAATCAATAAATGTTGTATATGTGTGTGAATAAAATAGATTTCATTAAATTCCAAAAAGTTCAAAAATCAGAAAACTCTGAATTTTAATATTGATTTATTCACCAGTTAATTTATAATTTACATAATATAAATTCAAAAATGTTAGTTTAAATTAAATATTAAATCAGCCTTTATTATCTTACCAAATTCTTTAATTTTAATAAGACTCCTATTGATGAAGCTTCATTTAAGCCTGGGTAATTACCTGCGTTCAATTTAATTTGCCATTTTAATTCCAGTTCAAGCAACTTTAGTGAATAAGGTCCTCCTCTAGGATTAATTTTTAATGCATCAATAATCATGAATTTAAAATGATGGTCGGGGAAGCTCAAGATATGTTTTGCTAGTGCATTCTCAGTCTTTTGATGGTTAATAGCATAGATGTGTTCATATATCCTGTCTCTGAGCCTACGCTCGGTTTTACCGACGTAGAAGGCAGTGCATAGTACACATTTAGCCAGATAAATAATCCCCTTAGAATTACAATTAAATTTGCCATTTATTTTGTATGAAACATTATCCGAAGTGAATGTGCTACTAGTCATTACGTGTTTGCACATATTACATGCCTCACACTTGAACATCCCTATTGATTTTCTCAGTGAATCTGGCTGAAATTTCAGAGAGTCTTTTAAGTTCAATCCACGCTTAAAGGTGACATTCGGTTTGTGGCCGAGTTTTTTTATTAGGGAAGTGTTATTTTTCAGTAAATTCCAATTTTTATTCAAAATATTAATACATTCTGAACTCAGTTTAGTATAAACAGTGGTGAATGACACAACACTGTTTAAAAATTGAGTTGAAGTATTAGGTTGAATTTCGGGGAAAGAGCACATATTTAAACCTCTATTTGACAGGTCACTTAGTTCAATGGCCACACTTTGACTCCAAAAGAGAATGGTCAATTCTTCCACTCTCCAAGTTGTCTGAGTCTTCTATAGGACCAGTACGATGAATAGCCAATAAAGGCCTAAAATAGTTGATTTCTCTTTTTAAGTTGACCTCGGCTATGATCTCATCAATGAGCTCAACCGGGTAATCTCTCTTTAAAAAGGCTGATTTTAAATATAGACATTCATTATCGAATTCATTTTTGAGAGTTAGAATCCGGGCCGCTCTAACCAGTTGTCCTTTTAAAACAGCTTTCTTCTGATGGAATGGGTGACAACTTGAAAAGTGGAGGAAGGAGTTGGAGTATGTTTTCTTACGATAGATACTAGAAACATAACAATTTAAATCAAAATTTTTAGATAACATAATATCCAAATAGGGAATAGCTAAATGGTCATATGTGTGTGTAAACTCAAGGAAATCAGTCGACTCATTGAAAAAACTCACCAAGTTAGATGCAGTTTGGTCGTCACCTTTGATTAACAAAAAAATTTCATCAAGGAACCGAGTATAAAAAATAAAGGATAAGGAATAAACCCTGCTAAATCCATCAGTTCCTTGCAATACTGTTCTTTCTGCCTCACTTGTTTGTATCAGGTTTGAGTTTGTCTACCATTAAAGTTCAGTTGACTGCCATATCTAGCTTTCATAATGGCATAGATTCCCATTTTTTTGCTTCTTGTGGGTTATGTAACGCATTTCTTTTAGGGGTATTTCTCTCTCCTTGAGTTAGAGAACCCCCCCCCCCCCCAGAACCTTAATTTTTTTTGGAAGCTCTTCCCAAATTTATCTTTGAGCCACAATCTTTTGCCCCATTGAAATTTCTTTCATGGAATACTATTTTCTTGCTTGCTGTCAATTGATCTAGAAGAATTTTCAGAGCTGCAGGCCTACCAATTTCCCCATGACAGAATGTCATCTTAATGACAGAATGATGCTTTGCACAAACCCATCTTTCATTCTGAAGATGACATCTGATTCTAACCTAAACCGACTGACTCATTTACAAGCATTCTTTCCAAACCATTTCAACAATGGAGAATATACTTTGAATACAGTAGATGTTCACAGGTAACTAAAATATTGTTTTAATGGAACTAAATCATTCAGGAAAGATTTTAACTTTGCCACAAACAGACTAGAAATTAAAGATCTGATGTCAATTTTCATTCTGTCCTCAACTGATGGGTTCAGATCTGATCCCTTGGATCTGCCTCTACTGTTGCAATAGCTTGTGGCAATCTGGAACTCTCGAGCTTCTCCCTTATCCACAATACACCAACCCCAAATACCTCGGTTCTTGTTTGCTGCTTGAAAAGCGAGACGTCGTCAGTTACTCTTGAGCAGCTAAGTGATATTTTTCTTACTTAACTTTTGCTTCTAAATTCTTTAAAAACATTTTTTTAAGAAACATCTCCCATGCCTGTCTATCGTTTTGTCCATTTCTGTATTCTACTACTACATCTGGTGTAGTTCTTAAATACCTTTGTCAGTATTGCTTTTTTTTTTCTGTTGCCTTTCTCTGCTTAAAAACGTTTTTTGTTAGCCCTTTTGGCTCCGTAAAGTATATTTTTTCTTTTATATGACTTGTTTTCTGTTGAGGAGCCTCTGACTGTTACTTTTCCAGGACTGACACTTCTTAATTGCAATGTTTCTTCCTCTCTAATTGGATCATCATGGAAGATGTACGTTTACACTGTTCTTGAATTATTCTTTCTGGGAATGTATGTTATAGACATTTACCTTGAGCGGTACAAATTTTCTTGGAGTGTCCAGATATTGACCTTGTACTTTTGGTCCATTTATTTTCTTAATATTTGTTAATAAAATGTGAGTTTCTGTCAAACTGATGGTATATCTTTGGAGATTGAAGTTCAGAGATGGTAACTGACATTTCAGTTTCTAACTTCATGTCCTTCAGATAATTTGTGCTAATGCAAAACATGTTAATTTATCAGCCTTTTTAAATTGTAAGAGCTTGGTTTGAAGAAAACTCCATCCAGATATTCAGGACCTCAAGCTGACAGCTTGGTTTCCCCATTCCCATTAATAGACCAACAACCTGTGCTCCTGCACCTATCTGGCAGATATTGTTATCTTCCCTTTAAGCATCTACAAGAAAATATTTGGATATTGGGCTCTTCAAAATCCTGTTGAATCTGCCCTGATTCTTGTATTCTCCAATTCTTAACTCTACATTTTAACAAAGAAATTACTACATGTACAGTTAGTTCATTTGGCAGCAATTACTAATTTCCATAGTGGAATTGACGATTCTTCACTAACTTCCCACAAGCTTTATAAAGACATACTGTTGTTAAGGCCTCTGTTTAAAGATCCTACTCCTCCTTGGGATTGGAATTTGGAACTTCAGGTCAATATCCATGCCCCCTTTTGAACCTGCAGATGACTGTGATTTTAAATTTCCTTCTTCTGGTAGATGAATTTCTGAAACTTGCACCTTATCTAAGAAACAACCATACCTGATTTTTCACGAAGATAAAGTCAAGTTATGAACTAAGGCATTTTTTTGCCCAGAATGGTAATTTAATCAGTTCATCAACTTTACCAGTCTTTTTCCCAAAAGATACAAACAGAGACGAATAATTACTACTTTTATTGGATGTTTGTAGACAACTATGTTTCTGTTTGCATAGAACAAAAGGCATCAGGACTACAGATTGTTTGTTTCCTTTGTAGATATGAAATTGGGTAAACCAGGGCTCAAAGATCTGTAGACAGCTTACTGGCTACATCTCCCTTATAACAAATCCGATATAGATAACCACAAAAAAAAAAAAAAAACAGGCTTATTCAACCAGATATGGCAGTTGCCTCAAATTTTAAATCAAGAACATACATGGATGATGAGCAGGACCGGCGTGATCTTTTTCCCATGCTTTCATCAATCATTACAAATTGGATTTGATCTTCTGAGGTAGAGCATCATTGGCCTCAGTGGTGTTTAGGAGTGTCCTTCTATGAGTCCTCTCCAACATCAAATAAAGAAGTTATGTTCTTACTATAATGTTCCATCTGCGTTATCCATTTTCATTCTTCCTCAGTCCCCAATTTTGAAGGCTTCTGGAAAAGTGAGCAAGTATAGAGTACTGTTACTCTATAGATAATAGAGCTCCATTCACAGAATTACCTAATGTTTATTTCTTCTCTTTATATGTGTATGTTTATAAACATGAATTCTTTTTTTTTTTCTATAGTCAGCAAACAAGATCTGAGGTACTTTGAGTTGGTGCATTGTGAGTAAGGGAGAAGCTCGAAAGTTCCAGATTGCCATGAGCTTTTGCAATTGCCAAGACAGATACAAGGGTTCAGATCCGAAACTATCAGTTGAGGAAGAATGAAAATGGACAACACAGATGGAACATTATGGTAAGAACATAACTTCTTTTTTCAAATGTATTCGTCTCTAGATGGCTCTTGTACTCCATTTATTTTGTTTGTTTGTTCCTCACACAATAGGTCATTATGTAGCTCATTCTAATAGGTCAGAAGCTACTTCTCTGGCCTTCTTCAGAAACTCCAGTATTTATAACATCTGCACTACAGCAACTTTGTCTATATTACATGCATAAGGCATTATAAATTGGACATCATTTGAAGTCTGTAGCTTCCTTTGGGGCGAACATCGTCAGAGGTCTCCTGTAAAGATACAACCCAAGATCTTTAATAGCTAAGAATTCTGACCCTTCAGCTAGATCGGACAAATGGGATGAATAGAATGTGGTAGTTATTCACTTAACATAATGCTGGATCCTTTCCTCCTCCTCTGTCCGATTATGATATTCCTCCAACTATCCCCCTTCCAAATTGTCATTCTGTAGGACCATTGTTTAGCTCTTCTCCAGAATATTTCATTAGCTCTACTGATTTTGGGTTAGGCTTGAGAACTCTATCTGATGCTAAGAGAGAGACTGGTGCATTATAGGGGGGAAATTTTGTAAGGGAGCTTTAGGCTTGAGCACTAGTTTTGCTGGCATGGATCCAACAAGCAGCCCGAAGACCCATATGTTGTATCGGATGTGGATGAATGAAAGAATCCTGTGTTTTGGTAAGTACATAACTACCATGTCCCACCTCTGGTCAGATAACAAAAGAGGTGATGTCAATCTTTATCTCTTCTTGACTGATGGCATTATGGGTTACGGTTCCTATCCTCGGAATCAGTTCGGCTGTTATATTGCTCGCTGCAAAAAAGAAACTCTCGAGCTAGTAGTCTACCCATAATGTCCCCTCCACATTACCCCAGATCTTGTTTGCCGCTCTTATAGAAAATGCACGTCAGCCAATTCTCTCTCTCAGCTAAGTATATTTTACAGTTTTATTACATGTTTTCTAACCTCTTTTGATCTTACTTAGATATAGTTGACCCTTGTCTACCCTTTTCGCTTGAAGTGTTTATTTTATTTTACATTTGTTTACCAGGAAAGTACGACTGAACACATTTTCAGTAGAGGCCCATGGAGAAAAGGTCCAATTACAGACATGTCAGTATTTACAGACATATCAGCGTTTACAAGCTCTCAAGTGAATATATAAAGATAAATGTGAAGTTGTTCAATCTTGCTGTTCATTCTTCACTGATGGGTTCGGAGCTGAACCATCTGCTCCGACACGGCAGTTGGCAAAGCTCAAGGTTTACCAGTAGCTCGAGACCAAGCCCCTTTTCCCATGATGCACTGCTGGAATTACCTGAGATCTAGTTTGCCACGGCATGGATCTCAGTGGTTCCAGCTCGCTAGAGCCTTTTTTGATCTAAAATTTGATTTTCGCAAGTTATTTCATTCCCTTTTTTCTAATTCTAGTTAGATTATTTGTATATTAGCTCCTGTAGTTCTATTTGACTTATTTCCTTGGTGCTTTATATTTCAGTAGAGCTGTAGTGGCCTTGTGTTGAGCCTAGTTAGTTAGAGTGTGTGTCTTTCTATACTTATTACATTGATAGCTAGATAGTGTGCAATTATATATATTTACATAGCATTGATCCTTTTTCTCCGGGCCATTGTTTAGTGTGTGTTTTATATTTAGGCATGTTAACTTGAGCCAAAGTGTAGTTGGGACATAACGTTTAGGCTGTATTTAGGCTGTGTGGTTTGTTTCTTGAGTTTAGCCTAAAGTCTCTTGAGATGTCTGAGGAAAAAGACAAGCACCCAAAGTCTGGATTCAAGAAATGTCCAGCCTGTGGGCAAACGATGTCTCTTACTGATGGGCACGTTCAGTGTGTTTATTGTCTAGGTACGGTGCATTTGTAGGAGTCCTGCCGTATTTGCCATTCCTTTTCTTCAAGGGTTCTTTTAGAGAGGAAAAGGAAGCTTGTGGATCGAGGTTTGCTGAAGCATCCTTTTGCTGAAGCTTTGACTGACCAGGATGGGGGCCAGCAAGTCTTCTAAATCCTCTAAATTCTCAGCAGACTCCAAGGCATGTAAAGACTTGAAAAAGTCAAAGAAAGTGGAGGATTCCAGGACTTCAGCTCCACATCCCTCGGAGCCGAGTGTCCCTTCATTTCGGAGCCAGTCCACAGTTTTGGAGCTGGTCTCTGAGAGACCAGCATCTCCAGCTCCAAGGCATGTAAAGACTCGAAAAAGTCAAAGAAAGTAGAGGATTCCAGGACTTCAGCTCCACAGCCCTTGGAGCCGAGTGTCCCTTCATTTCGGAGCCAGTCCACAGTTTTGGAGCTGCTCTCTGAGAGACCTGTATCTCCAGTCCTTCAATCTGCACCTTCGGTGCACTCCTCTAGGTCTTCTGTCAGCCTCTCGGATTTGGATATGGATCGATTGGTGCAGAAGCCTTATGGGCACCAGGCCTTGCTAAATTGTTGTCGGCTCCGACCAGTGTGTCAGAACCAAAGAACACCACCCCAGATTTGACTGCTCCTCCTCCAAGCCATACTGGATCTTCGGAGCTGGAGGGGGGCGACCTGCTGATTGTGGAGCCTTTGGAGCCGAGATCTGCTCCAGTTTCATCGGTTCCATCTACTCTGACGTCCTCTGCACCGACCGGGGACTCTAGGGCCCGACACTCTCCGGGGAGGATAGTCGCACTGTCTTGTCGGTGCCGACTTTGCCTGTCGGGGCCTCTGCTCGGCTCTTACCTCCAGCTCTGAGCCCATGGCCTCTGTGCAGGAGGGGCTGGCGGTTCCTTCAGGTCCATTGACTCCTCCTCATCGAAGCTGTGATGCTTTCGAAGCCATAAGGAGAGCCTTGTCCCCAAAGACATCCTCAACACCAGGTCTGGCCTCTTCTTCCCCCAAAGCTCCTGTGTCTGCTTCTGCCTCCATCGTCCAGGCCAAACGTAGAGACCCTGAGCCTCAGGTAGCCCCACAGGGTGTCCCTTGCACTTCCGAGACCTCCCCAGAGGCTCCTGCTGAGGAGGTCCCCAGGAAGAAATTGTGTAAGAGGAGACACTTGGACTCCCCACAAGAGTCGTTGACATCTGACACTGACTTGGAGGAGTCAAAAGGGTCCCCACGATCCCCCTCTGAGGATATCTCCTTTGTGGAGATGCTCGAGATTCTTGGGCAGAGGGGTGATTGGCAGTCCAGAAGCCCTACTGAAGACGAGTCAGTTCTCCAGAAGGCTTTCGGGTCTCAACCTTCCACCTCTTGGGTGTCTCCGCCCTTCAATGAGCTCATGCATCTGGTCTCTCGGAGGGTGTGGGAGTCGCCGGAGTCCGTGGAACCTGTCCCTCCGAGGCCTTACAAGTTCATTTCTGCCCCCTTAGATAAAGCCTTTTTGTCTAAGGGAGTCACTGTTGATGACATGGTGGTGGCAGTGGCCACCAAGAAGGAAATGTCTGAGACTTCCTCGTCAATCCATCCTTCTAACAGAGAGTCCAGGATCATGGATTGATATGGGAAATGCATGTTTAGTTCAGCGACTTTTGCACTCCGATCCCTGAACTATTTGACCCATTTCATCAGACTCCTTAAAGAGTTGGGAGATGCTCTTCAGGGTACAGTACTTGCGGGGGCTTCCGACAAAGTTACCGCTCAGCTTGCTACCCTAAATTCCATTGTGAACTCGTATATGTGTCTCATATATGCAGCCGATGGGACGAGTAGCGCAGTGGGTACAGGAGTTGCTCTAAGAAGACATTCCTGGATGCGCTTGTGTTCCTTCGCAGTGCCCTTTAAGTCTTCATTTGTCAACACCCCTTTTGATGGCTCATCTCTCTCCGAGCCCAAAGTGAAGGAAACTGTCATCAGGTGTGAGCAGGAGGGAAAGACTCTTGTCTGCCGTCGGAGTCCGGTTTTCCACCCCTACTCGACCTTACCCAAAGGCCAACGGGGAGGGGAAATGTGGTTCCGAAACTCCCAAGGAGCCTTTCAGGACATGTGGTCAAACCCCCTCTAGGGGCAGAGAAGGGTGTAACAATGGAAGATGCCGCCCTCGTGGCAGATGGGATCCAGAACACCAGGGTGACAGAGATCACTTCTCTGGTCAACCCTTTAACCCTATCAGCGGTCCTGAAAGGAGACCCAACTGTCCTGCTCTGGAGGCAGTCGGGGGTTGCTTATCCTTGTACCCAAACACCTGGCAAGATACAACAAACAGATGGGTACAAAGTATTATTTCCAGAAAGTATTTTATACCGTTCTCCACTCCACCGACACCCCCAAGGAGAATCCCAGACGTTCCACCCAGTTACAGGGAACAAGCAACTATAGAGGTCCGCAAGTTGCTAGAAAGAGTCATCCAGCCAGTCCCAGCAGACCAAATAGGATCCGGAACTTACTCAAGATTCTTTTTGGTTCCAAAGAAAACAGGGGACTGGAGACATATTTTGGACCTCAGCAGAGGAAAGAGAAGTTCCGGATGGTCATGCTTCAGTTTATACTTCCCTTTTTAGGGAGAGACAATTGGATGTGCTCTGTAGATCTCAAGGATGCGTACTACCATATAAAAATGGCCAGGCCATCCAGAGATCATCTGCGTTTCCAGCTGGGAGCCAATCATTATCAATTTCGAGCCCTGCCCTTTGGTCTCAGTACAGCCCCCAGCGTGTTCACCAAATGCATGGCAGTGGTCACGGCTCATCAGAGGCGTCTAGGATTCCAGGTGTTTCCGTACCTAGGCGATTGGCTCCTTACCTCCACCACCAGACATCAACTGATTCAGGCAAGGGAATATGCTCTGACACTCTGCCATCACTTAGTCATTAAAGACAACTCAGAAAAATCTGCCTTGTCGCCATTGCAACATATCGCCTTTATAGGGGCAGAGTTAGACCCTTCAACCACCACTCTACGACTTCCAATCGCGAGGGTCTTTCTTCTTTGCTAGCATGTCAGTTCATTAGTGTCTAAGGACAGAGCACCAGCTGCAGAAGTCTTAAAAGTGTTGGGTTTGATGGCTGCAGTGATCTTGGCCATACCATTAGCAAGGATGCATATGTGGATTCTTCAATGGTTCCTGTTTACTCAATGTTCCCATCAGGAACTTCCAATGAGTCTCATGATTTTAATTACAAACTCTTGCAAGAGAGATTTCCAGTGGTGATTGACATCTCTTCATGTAACCATAGGACGCCCCTTTGTACTACCCCCTCCAGTAGCCACTGTGACCATGGACGCTCCCCTGATAGGGTGGGGGGGGGGGGGTTTCAGGGAAAGACTACCCAAGGCACATGGATGGAACAAGAGTCACATCTGCATATCAGTGTTATGGAGATGAGAGCAGTACTTCTGACATTGCAGTACTTTCTGGACTCTCTTACTCTAGGAATGATTGCAGTTCAGACAGACAATATGTCAGTAGTCTGGTACTTGAACAAGCACTGCAGGACCAAGTCTTACCCCCTTTGCCGAGAGGCCATCAGAGTTTGGCAGTGGGTTGCCTCCTCCCAGCACTTTCTGTTGGCAACGCACATCCCGGGGAAATCCCAACGTGAATGCAGACAAACTGAGCAGAGCAATTTTGTTGCCACACGAATGGTCCGTCAAACAAGAGATTGCGGACAGGGTGTTCCGCAAGTGAGGCCAGCCTTGCTGGGATCTTTTTGCCAGTCACATCAACACGAAATGCAGAAGCTACTTTGCCCTGATTCCCCCTCCAGGAAACCCCCCGAGAGACGCACTCGTACACGATTGGCACCCTGGTCTCCTTTATGCATTCCCTCCAATCACTCTAATACCCAGACTTCTACAGAAAGCAATGTTGCTGGGAAGAACCATCATTCTTATAGCCCGTCACTGGCCTTGGCAAATGTGGTTCCCATTTCTTCTTCATCATCTATTGGAGGATCCATAGATTCTGGACCCAGTCCCGGACCTTCTGACACATTCGTCGGGGGACCTTCATCCTTCATTGCTGTCACTGAAGCTCACAGCTTGGCTGCTCCAGTTCCCCTCATAGCCAGGCGTCATGACCTTTCAAATGAGATGAGGCAAATCCTCTTGTCTTCCTATAAGCCTTCCACCAGAAGATTATATCTTTGTAAGTGGAAGAGATTTTCCATATGGTCTTCTAAATAGAACATTGATCCTTATCAAGCCCCGTTGACGTCCATTTTAAAATTTTTGACTATGATCTTTAATCAAGGAGCTGCAGCTGCTACAGTTTGGGTCCAGTTGGCTGCTATATCTAACTTTCATCTCGGAGTGGACAGGCTAAACATAATGTCCCACAAGTTGTCCAAGGCTTTTCTCAAAGGAACCTGAAACTCCTTATTCTCCTTGGAATCTAAACTTTGTGCTGTTTCGTATAATTCTTCCCCCGTTTGAACCAGCATAATCTTGTGACCTCAAATTCTTATCATGGAAAACCATATTTCTGGTGGCTGTTACTTCCGCTTGCAGTGTCAGAACTTCAAGCCTCATCTATCAGCCCTCCTTATTTGATTTTCCATGCTGATATAGTATCTCTCAGGACAAACCCCTCCTTTTTGCTCAACGTTTGTTCGTAATCTAATATCAACCAAGTCATTGAGTTGCCAGTCTTCTTCCCTAACCATTCCAATAACCTTGCGTATATGCTGCACAGACAGCTCAGATATTATTTCGACAGAACAAAAGATGTCAGAAAATCAGACCAGCTCTTTGTATCATTCTCTGAAGCCAGAAAAGACAGACCAGTGGCTAAAACAACACTTTTTCAAAATGGCTTTCTGGTTGTATTACCTTTGTTTATTTAGCTGCTAAAATGCCCTTACTACACAAGATTAAAGCTCATTCTACCATGGCAGTCTCTACATCTTCTGCATTCCAAGCCAAATTGCCCCTTGATAACATTTGTGCTGCAGCCACTTGATCTAAGCCTCACACCTTTATTACTCATTGCAAAGTTGATAAGGCCTCCAGGGAGAGGGCTTCCTTTGGGTCTACGGTCCTGAAGAATATACTCCCGTGAGCCACCCGAGATTGAGGGTGCTATTGACGCTACCCATCAGTGAAGAATGAACGGTGAGATCGAACAACTTCACATTAAGTTATGTACTCACCATAACATTCCATGTGAGTTATTCCATCTCACCTTCATTCTTATGTCCCTCCCTCCATCCCTCAACCTGGCTGATAGTTGACCTAGAGGCTGGTCTCATCCTGGTTATTCAATCCTCCTTCCTCTGTATGGGAGGGTAGTTCTCTTATATGGATATGGTACACGCAGCAAACAAGATCTGAGGTAATTCCAGCAGTGCATCATGGGATAAGGGGCTTGCTCTCGAGCTACTGGTAAACCTTGAGCTTTGCTAATGGCTCCGAACCCATCAGTGAAGAATGAAGGCGAGATGGAACAACTCACATGGAACGTTATGGTGACTACATAACTTCTTATTACAGTGATTGCATACAGATAAATTAACAACAATGATTACAGTAATAGTCAAACAATTGATAGCGAACATGATAGTTTGAGAGTAACCATAAATACTAGTTGAGAGCAAGATTCTGTTGGAAGAGATGTTCATTGAATAAACACACTGAGATGATACAAAGGTTAATTTGTATGGTTATTGTACGGTTGAAGATGGCTGTTAGTATGAGCTGCTAATTGTACACAGTGATTAGCAGCAATTTAACAGGAGGATTGTTTTTCTTTAACCTGTACCCTGTGGTACTTCTTGCCTACCATAGTTGGTAGTTTCCCTCTTCTTTACTGTTGGTACTCCAGCCTACCATTGTTGGTAGGTTTCTTCTCCTTTTCAACTGAGTGATTTGTGTGTTCCTTGATCTTTTCCCCTGTCTAGTCCTATAATGGCAGATAAATCAAAATCTACCACTGGTTTTAAACAGTGTCAAGATTGTGGCAGAAAAATGCCTAATTTGGAAGGACACGACAAATTTGATTACTTCTTTGATGTTTCTCATTTTGATATGGAGTGCTTTATCTGCCAGGGCTTCAGTAATAGAGCCCTGGTGGAGTGTATGGAAGCTTTGTCCAAGGCCAACCAGTCTTCTCAGGCCTCTGGTGCAAAATCTGTTCATTTGGTGCAGATGTCTCCATCGACACTGACATCTAAAACACATAAACACCCTTCGGCTGTTTCCTCTTCTAAAGCAAAATCTGAGGTTCCAAAAATTTCAGAATGCACTGAGTTCTCAGCACTGACCTCTACCGCTGTGCCATCGCCATCGACACAGACTACAACACCGACTCCAATTATGACCCCTTTGTTGGCATCAACTATTTTAGTTACCATGTCGGTACCAACATCTCCTGCGGCCCCACAGATCTTAACTTCTGCCCTGGTGCTGAAGACTGAATCTTTCTTTGCAGCAAGGACTTTGTATTCTCCATGAGTTGACCCCTTTCTGGGTAAACTCCCTAGCCCCTTCCTAGAGAGACATAAATCCCCTTTGTCTGTTCGCTCCACCACTAGTCTTTCCAAAGTTGATATAGTGAGGAATTAGCTTCTGACAGCTAGGAGTCTTCCTCCATCTTCTCGGCCTCTTCTACCTCCTGCAGCAGGTGAATTTTCTCCCAGTATCCCCACATATACTCATCCTCTGACCTCTTTCCAGACTTTAGAGCTCTCGACTCCATCCACACAGGCTCCTATGGTCCTGGTGCTGATAACCGCTTTGTCTTTGGTTCCGAGCATGGTTCTAACTCTCTCAGTACCTTTGGAACCCAATGGTCTTTGGGATCTGGCCTCCACCATCGGGTCTGGAGGGTTTGAGTCGACTCCTCTTTTTTTATTCTGAGCCGGCTTTACCACTTCGGACTGTGCCGGCTGTGGGCCCTTCTTGGCTTTGACTCTGCAGGTGGGAGTCTCAGGGCAGGGTGTGACCCCAGTTCCAAGTTTGTCTGTCTCAGTTCTGGGCTCCCATTCCTCCTCAGAGGGCCTGCCTTTCAAGCCACAGAGAGACCTTTGGCCCCCATTTCTTTCCAGGTGGCTCCTATCGGACTGTCACCCCTTTACCCTTGCTTACCCAGAGCTACCACCAACCTCTGTTCCAAGCATGCAAGACATACTGACCAAAGATCACCCCTCTTAATAGTCCTCTTCAGATATTCCTAGTGAAGAGGACTCTTGGAAGAAACTGCGTAAGAGGAAACACTTGGACTCTCCTGAAGAGTCCATCACCGAAGACATGGATTTCGATGAGGGGAGGGTTTCCCCTGGTCACCCCCAGAAGATGTCTCCTTTGGAAGCATTCTGGAGATCCTTAGACTGGTGACTGGAAGCCCAAAGACCCTTTCTCCAAGGAGTCAGTATACTTGGAGGCCTTTGGAGCTCACCCATCTACTTTTTGGGTACCTCCTCCCGCTGATGATCTCATTAAATTGATCGCTCAGCAGGCTTGGAAGGCCCCTAACTTGATAGAACAGATTCCCCAGAGACCAGATAAAGTGCTTTCTGCTCCCCAGGGTCATCCGCAGTGGGCGAAAGGATTAATAGCAGATGCCATGGGGTAGAGACTGCCACTAAAAAGGAGCTGCCTGAGGAAAATTCCACTGTTCATTCCCCTCAACCGGGAGTTAAGGGCGATGGACAGATTTGGAAAGCAGGTTTATGCATCATCAACCTTTATCATTAGGTCCTTGAATTTTTGGGCACATTTTACTATGCTCCAGAGAGATCTCGTCAATGAGCTGTCTGATACCCTAGCAGGAGCAATAGCTGAGGGGGTTCAAGAAAAAGTGCCTCTCAGCTAGCTACTTTGGAGTCTCTCTAATTCATCCATGAGGCTAATTGCACATGCAGTCGAAGGGGAGACCAAGTCCGCAGGTTCCATGGAGTCCTTCTCTGGCCAACCCTATTATCGCTCCTGAAAAGAGGCCAGATTGCTTGCTTCTGGAGGCAGTTGGTGGAAGCTTTTCTTTGCACCCAGTAGCCTGGTGACAAATAGCCACAGATGCCTGGTTGCAAAGAGTCCTTTCCAGAGGTTACTTTATCCCCTTCATTCTTTGTCCAAGAACTCAAACAAGACTCCCCGATGTTCCATCCAGTCAGAAAGACCAAGCAGCCGTGAAAATACAAAAGCTGCTAGAAAACGAGCCATCCAGGAAGTCCTACCAGACCAGATAGCATCCGAATTTTACTCGGAGTTCTTTTTTAGTGCCAAAAAGGACAAGTGACTGGAGACCAATTTTGGATCTCAGCATTCTAAACAAATTTGTTCAACAGTTCAAATTCCAGATGGTCAGTCAGTACTTCTGTTTCTAGAGGAAAATGATTGGATGTGCTCTGTAGACCTTCAAGATGCGTATTACCACATAAAAATGGACAAACACTTAAGAATGTTTCTCTGCTTCCGGCTAGTAGCCAGTCACTGTCAGTTCAGGATGCTGCCCTTTGGTCTCACCACAGCCCCTAGGGTGTTCACCAAATGTATGGCGTCAGTAATAGCTCACTTGAGACTGCACGGATTCTGGGTGTTTCCATATCTAGATGACTGGCTCATCACTGCTTCCACCAGGTATCCACTGCTTCAGGCGACAGAATTCACACTGCAATTGTTCCTGCAGCTAGAAATCACAGTCTGCTTTACAAAGTCTCCACTGACATCTTCCCAGGATGTGGAATTTATCAGAGCTCTTCTCAACACTCTCTCTTGTTTGGCTTCTCTGCCTCACCACAGGCTGCAGAAAATAAGATCTCAAGTTCATTCCTTCCTGAGCTCAAACAAAGTACCAGCCCTGCGAGTGCTTCAAGCATTAGGGTCTATGGCAGTAACATTCACTCTGGTCCCACTAGTGAGATTTCACATGAGAATACTGCAATGGCTTTTTGCGAATCAGTGGTCCATTCTAACCCATCCAATGAACCACACCATACTCCTTGCAAGTCGCTGCAAAAAGGACCTGTCCTGGTGGATGGAATCTGATCAGATTCTTTTGGGCCGCCCCTTTGTCCTTTCTCAACCCAAAGCCATAGTGACCACGGATGCCTCCCAGATGGGGTGGTGGGGGGGCTTTATCTGGGAAGACAGTCCAAGGCACTTGGTCCCTGATAGAGGACAATCTGCATATCAGTTTTCTGGAGCTGAGGGCAGTGCTACTAGTGTTGCAAACATTTCACTTTGCCCTACCTCAGGGAACGATTGCAATTCAGTCAGACAATGTGTCCATAGTCTGGTACATCAGCAATCAAGGGGGGACTAAATCCTATCCCCTGTGTCGAGAAGCCCTCAAGAGTGTGGCAATGGGCCTTTGCCTCCGACCGCTTTCTGATAGCAACACACATCCCGGGGAGTTCAGACGTAAAGTGGAGAAACTGAGCAGATGCATTCTACTGCCTCACGAGTGGTCTTTCCATCCCAAAGTAGCAAAGAAAATATTTTCATCGCTGGGGCCAGCCTCTCTGCAATCTTTTTGCATCACTTCAGAACAACAAGTGCAGAAGCTATTTTGCCCTAATCCCCCTTCAGGGAAGTCCCTGACAGAAACTGTTCTCCTTGATTGGCTCCTGGGTCTTCTATATGCCTTCCCTCTGATCCCTCTTTTCCTCAAAGCAGCCCGGTTGAGAAGCAAAGTAATCCGCATTGCACCCTTTTGGCCTCAGCACATTTGGTGTCCCTTCCTATGGCCTCATCTAGTTCACTGTCCTTGGATTCTGGACCCAGTTCTGGATCTTCTCACCCTTAGGGACTGGTGCATCTCAGTCTTCAAAGTCTCATGCTGTTTGGTTCCTCCAATTCCGTTTGTCGCCAGGCATAATGATATTCCATCTTCAATATGAAAAGTTTGATGGCATCCCATAAACCATCCACCTGGAATCTCTACCTTAGTAAATGGAAGATATTTTTGATCTAGACTTGTGACGATGGCCTTGACTCCTTTTCAGCCACAGTGGGAAAAGTTTTAGAATTTTTGTCCACTATTTTTGGTAGGGGGCTCCCCCTTTTACTGTTAAGGTCATTCTAGCAGCCATCTCTAACTTTCATAATGGCTTTGGAGATCTGCCCTTCACCTCTTACAGACTTTGCAAGGTCTTCCTCAAGGGAATTGTCTGTTTAAAGCTTCCATTTAAGGACCCTCTACCACCATGGGACCGGACTATTGTTTTACAATCGCTAGTAGCTTCCCCCTTTGAACCAGCACCCACTTGTAACTTGAAGTTCCTATCTTGGAGAATGCTTTTACTTACAGCTATTACCTCCACGAGAGGAGTTTCTGAATTGCAAGCCTTATGTTCAAAACCCCCTTACTTAATTTTCAATAAGGATAGAGTTACACTCGGCTTCTGAAGGTGGTCTCAGAGTCCAACATTAATCGGACTGTAGACTTACCTGTCTTCTTTCCAAATGTTTTTATTAAAGGTGAATACTGCTTTCACCTGTTAGATGTTCACAGACAATTACATTTCTATCTCAACAGAACTAAAGAAATTAGGAGGTCAGAGTAATTATTTGCCTCCTCCTGTGATACAACCTTAGGAAAATCTGTCTCTAAGGTTGCCTTGTCAAAATAGTTAAGGGATTGTATTTCCTTCATTTACAACAAAAAGAACCTGAAACTTCCAATACTGGTGAAGGTACATTCCACTAGATCTATGGCTACTTCAGCTGTCTTCCATTCTAAAGCCTCTATTAGTGAAATATGCACAGCAGCAACTTTGGCTACTCCACATACCTTTAGGGATCTGGTCTCCAGGGGAAGAACAGCCTTTGGGTCTATGGTTCTCAGGAATATCCCTCCATAGGTCCACCCAGGATCTAAAGTAGCTGGGGACTCTGTCACATCAGTCAAGAATAGATGATTGACAACATCAGATAAAAAAGTTAATGTTCCATCTGTGTTGTCGATCTTCATCTATTCTTAGCATCCCACCCTCTTTTCTCCCCCCTATGGATTCCTGGTGGAGTGATATGTTGTCCTGGGGCTTTTGTTAGGTTTTCTTCTTGGATATGGCCTCCTCATTAGGAATTTGTTTCCTTCAATTTTTGTTTTCTGTAATTTTTGCAAACTCGATCTGAGGTAATTTGGAAAGGGGCATTATGGGTAGACTGCTAGCTCAAGAGTTTTTTGGCTGGCATGAGCTATATAATGGCCGGATCGGTTCCAGGGATTGGAACCGTAACCCATAATGCCATCAGTCAAGAATAGATAGACAACACAGATGAAACGTTATAATAAGACATAACATTTTATGTACTTACCATACCACCACGACAAGAAATCTATAAGAAGGTCCATCTTCAGTAATATGTCCTTCTGCCATCCACTGACTTTGTTTTTATCTCCTCTACCTTATTTGTCACCTTCTTGCTGTACATTGGCTTTTCTGTTTAACTATAGAACTGCAAAAAGAATTGTGTATTTTGGGAAGGAGTAGTGAGTAGTAGCCAGGAAAAAAAAATTATTAACTGAGGAGTCAAGTCACAAGTGTTAACACCTGCAGTGCAACCCTATTGTTTACTGAAGATGGGCCTCCTTGTTTACTGAAGATGGATCTCCTCCTTACAGTGGTGTCATTTTTGGTAAATATGTAAATTCAGAATTTTCATTTCTTTTGCTACGTTGAAAGAGTTTGCCTCATAAGATTCTTCTCAGATTACCTTCTAGGATTATTTTAGAGAGTTTTCCCTTTCTCCTTAAACTGCTTGCTTTACTTCTGTGTTTTTGTTTATAATTTTTATTCTTTTCATTGAGTTACAGGCTTCATGGCTTGAAATTGTGGTGGCTTCAATAAATAAATGAAGCTGGGACAAGCAGACTGATATTGTCGACCCCACAACTTTAATTTCAGCTTTGTTTGGGCTGTTTTTATGACATCAGAACATATGTAGTCTGCAGAAGTTTTAACAAGACCATTTTAGGTAACCAGACCATTTTAGGTAACATCTTTCGGCCTTTTAAAATTACGTTAATTCTCCAACAGTTAAAATTGGGGTCATCTGCCTCTGGACCTTCTCTGAGATGTTACTCCTTGGAGAAACACTATAGACATTTCAAGGATAAAAAGAATAGACACAGAGGAAAGAAAATTCTTCTTAAGCTGCAGTAGATTTAAAGGTTTGCATTGGATTGTAGGAGGCAGCACCTTGAGTTGACTGTTGCCCACCTCTGCCTGCTGTTGTGGTTGCTTTCCATGGTGACTGCTCAATCCAAGGAGGCCATTGTATTGTAGGTCTGGCTTCTGTTAAGCCATCTGACCCACTGTTTTCCTTTCTGTGGTATTCATTTCTCAAGGGGCCATGAATGCATCACCCCCTTTTCTTTATTCATGATCCTCTGTGGTGGATATCCTTTGTTCTACTAGAGAATAATTATGATCGCCTGGTGGTGGCCATCAAGATTGCCCTGTCTTTTGTGGCCTTCTGGTGTTAAACTCCAGCTGAGACATGTTCATTGCTGTTTTATTTTTCCCTTCATCCAACATTTCTGTTCTGGGCATCAGCTGTTTGAGATCACCCCCCCCCCCCACACACACACACACACAGATGCTGTGCCTGGACCCCAAGCATTAATTCTGCTTGCTATGGTCATAAAAGATTGCATGATAACTATAGGAACCAATCAGAGGAGGTTAGAAAAGATTGGGTAGAGAGACTGGATAAGGATTTCACAAGGAAACAGTGGGAGCACATATGTACAGCTCCAAGATATGCAGCAAAATCTAAAAGATTTAGGATTTTTGCTGAGAAGTGTTTGCATAGATAGTTTATAAGCCAAGCAGACATTTTTCCTTAGGTAGATGGCAAATGTAGCTGTGATGGGGTAGAAAGAGGTAACTGCGAACATGTGTTTTGTGAGTGTAATGAATTGGCAGACTTTAAAAATTCCCTACATATAGTACTCTGTGAGAAATATTGGGTGAGCAAATCGGGATCTGAATTGCCTAGACATAGTAAGACTTTGGTGGCTGCCAACTAAACAATTACTAGTAAATGTAAATCAAAGTCTAAATCGGCTGTGTTTGAAGTAGTGAATATTACAACAAAGATAAAAATGGAAATGGTATCTTTAGAAAAGGGTAGGAATGAGCTACATAAAAAAGCAGGATTTGAGCAATTTGTGCAGTGTGGGATAGATGATAATTGTGTAAAATCAAGTATGTGGTGCATATTTGTAAGTGTGACGCCCGTGCCCTGGCCCAGCAATCAAGGAGCCTCAATCCTCACCACTAACACCAGTGAGGGGTGTCTCATATAGGAGGAAAGGATAACCAATACACACAGTAAAGTGCAATTTCCCTTAAGAGCACACAGAGATCACAGTCAGTCCGGGGCTGATCGCTCCCTTGCTCTCCAGGTCCCCAATAAGACTCTCCACTGGCACAGCTATCAGGTCCAGATCTCAGCCTAGTGGGCAAGCTAAAACCTCCAGCACCCTCTCTGTCCAATCAGTGCTTCATGTCCCTGCCCAAGTAGCTCACACACACACACACACACACACACACACACACACACACTTTGTGAAGAGTTTATACAACCACACAGACACTCCTGGGGAGGGCTGGCACAGGTTCTCCAGCTGTGCCCCTTTGTCCTAGACTATATAGTAGTATCAGCTTCCACCACCCACTAATATTTATCAGCTACTCAAAGGCCCTTAAAAGGGTGTCCAATTATTACTGTGCAATATTATTATCCAATTCGTAGTATAACCCAGGGCTAAAGCTATTAGAGTGGCTTTGTACAATTTTACCCAAGGCATGCAAGTACTCTTAAGAGCGTAAATTATCTCTACACAAAACAGCCACAGTTGAAAGGTTTAAAAATATTTAATGATTAATAAGAACACAAGACAATACTTTCTACTACACAGTGCTAGTCAGTAGTTCAGAAGTCACGCAGAAATACTTAAAATAATTCAGTAGTACAGTTCTGACATCACAGAAAAACACTTAGTCTAATCTTTGTAGTTTCTAGCTATTTCTAAGAGAAAGGGCAAGTCTAAGATAAACGTACATATAGAGCAAAGGCAGAGTGCTGATGAGTTGGATGGTCAAGACAAAAATGCTTAATGCTCTCTGATTCTCTCTGTTTTTAAAATCACATTCCTGGTTCACATTACATCATTCTTCACACTTCCCTGGGTTCCCAGGCTAACAGAAACTACATTTACATTCTTAACATCTCCTTTTGTTATCTTGCAGCTGGTCAGGAAGCAGAGCAATAAAAATACATTTGCATGTTTAAATCTAGGAATTTAACTATTGGTTAAAACAATAAAAAGAATGTTTTCATTTAGACATTTCAGCACCGTTTTTAGATCAAAGGGTCACAACATGCTTTACATGGTCAGCTTTCTGCCAATAGAGTGCACTACTGTTACATTTTTTGCAGTTCCACATCTAACAGAAGTCTTTTCACATTTAAGAGACAAACCTGTGGCTTATATTAATATGTACAAATGACAGAATTATCTACAAATTCTATCTGGCTAGGCTGGCAGCCTTCACATTTCTCCCCCCTGGAGAGCTCAAGCTAGTTTTTCAAGTGACCCTTGAGAAACGCTGCTCGAGAGGGTTAGGTCTGTCTGAGTATACCTTAACCTATTCCCTGTCTTGAGAGCCCATCTGCATTGGCATTGCTAATCCCACTGCAGTGCTGCACGGATGTATCATATGCTTGCAACCCCAGGCTCCATCTTAGCAACTTGGCATTTTGCTGGCTGGTTCCGTTTAACCATGTTAGGGGGTTGTGATCAGTCATAACAGTGAATTTCCGTCCATACAGATAAGGCTGAAGTTTCTGCAGTGCCCACACTATGACTAGACATTCCTTTTCTACAGCTGCATAGCATTCCTCTGTGGGTTGGAGCCTACAACTGAGATAAACCACTGTGTGCTCTTCCCCCTCTGAAGAAATCTGGCTAAGTAAGCCCTCACCAGCACATTAAATTCATTGCTGTAATCTGAATTGGCTAACACAGGGCGTCCACCCAAAGCTTCTTTAAGCTTCTGGAATGCCTGCTCACATGCTGGGGTCCACACTACCTTATCTGGCCTGTTCTTCCTTGTCAGGTCTGTCAGGGGAGCAGCTATAATACTATAACTGGGGACGAACTTTCTGTAGTACCCTGCTGTCCCTAAAAATGCCCTCACCTGCTTTTTAGTATCCGATACAGGCCATGCCTGAATGGCTTCCACTTTGGCAGGTTCTGGCCTTATCTTACCACTCCCCACTCTATGTCCTAGGTAGGAAACCTCTGCCATACCCACCTGACATTTGCTCAGCGTAATGGTCAACCCTGTCCTCTGTAGTCTGCCCAGGACCTCCCTGACATGCTGAAGGTGCCCTGGCCAGGTATGGCTGTAGATGGCAATATCATCTAGGTAAGCAAGGACAAACCCTCCTGCTCCTGCTAGTATACGATCTACCAGACTCTGGAAAGTCACTGGGGTATTCTTCATCTCAAAGGGCATCTTTGTGAACTCATACAAGCCAAAAGGAGTCAAAAAGGCTGACTTCTGTGTAGCAGTGGGAGTCAAGGGCACCTGCCAGTAACCATTGATAAGATCAGTGGTTGTAAGGTTCTTAGCCCCACCCAGCTGCCCTAAGGCCTCATCTGTCCTAGGCATGGGGTAATCATCTGACTCTGTGTGACTATTTAATTTCCTGTAGTCCACACAGAACCTGGTGCTGCCATCCTTCTTTGGCACCAGCACCACTGGGGAGGCCCAGGGACTGTTGGACTCTCTTGAATCACCCCTAGTTCCAACATCTTCTTTTCCTCCTCTCTCAGAGTCTGTTTGACTCTCTCAGGCACTCTATAAGGAGCCTGCCTAATAGGTCTTAGGGGTCCTGTATCCACCTGGTGCTGCCCCAGGTGGGTGCACCCTGGTTTCCCAGTGAACATGTCCCCAAATTCCTGCAACACTGCTCAGGTTTCTCTAACCTGGGTAGGAAAGAGCTGCTTGGACATTGCTACCCCTTCCACTGAGGTGTCAGCCCGAGCCTCACTAAGATCAGTCCCCAGATCTCCCTCAGACTCCTCCTGCAATCCACTGCAAATGCTCAGCACAAGGGCCTCCCTATCCTGGTAAGGTTTCATCATGTTAACATGGTACAATTTGTGCCTCTGCCTTCTGCCTAGCAGTTCCACCATGTAGTTAACATCACCTAACTTTCTTACCACCTTGTAGGGTCCCTCTCAAGCTGCTTGCAGCTTGTTGTGTCTGACAGGAATGAGAGCCATTACCTGCTGCCCCACATCATACTCTCTAGCTCGAACATTCCTGTCATACCACACCTTTTTCTGTTGTTGGGCTTCTGTCAGGTTCTCCTGGGCCAAACCCATGATTTCCCTGCCTTGTCCTGAGGTTTAGGATGTATGCCACAACAGACTCCTTGTGAGACTCGCACTCACCTTCCCACTCATCTCTAATTAAATCTAGAGGTCCCCTCGCCTTATGGCACATACAGCAACTCAAAGGGTGAAAAACCTGTGGATTCCTGCGGAGCCTTTCTGTAAGGAAACGGATGGGGCAAATATTTGTTCTACTCCCTCTTAAACTGATCTGCAAATGCCCGTAGCATGGACTTGATTGTAGAGTTTAACCTCTCAACAAGACCATTAGTCTGGGGATGGTAGGGGGTGGTCTTCATGTGCTTCATCCCAGAGGACTTCCACAGACAAGCCAGCAGGTCTGACATGAAATTGGTACCTCTGCCAGTCAGTATTTCTTTTGGGAAACCTACCCTGCTGAAAATCTGTAACAGCATTTGCCACCTTCTCTGCCTCAGTGGAGGACAAAGCCACTGCCTCAGGGTATCTTATAGCATAATTCATTACCACTAGGATATGCTTTTTCCCTGTGGAACTTGGGGAGTACTCTGAGGGCCCACAATATCCATAGCTACCCTCTGAAATGGCTCCTCAATCACAGTCAGAGGCATCAAAGGAGCTTTCACCTTGTCTCCTGCCTTGCCTACCTTTTGGCACTGCTCACAGGTCCTCTAGTACCTTGTTACTTTGGAAATTCCAGGCCAGTAGACGTTCTGCATAATACGCCTCTTTGTACGTTTCATGCCCATATGACCTGCAAAGGGAATATCATGGGCTATGGCTAGAAGTGTCAGACTGTAGGCTCTAGGCACTACCGACTGTTGTACTCTCTCACCTTCTAGCCCTCCCTCAGGGGTCCACTCTCTGTATAGTAACCCTTTGTCACAGTATACAGATTCCCACTTTCCTTGAGAATCTGGTGCCTCCCTAGCTACCTGCCTCAGGCCTTGCAATGTAGGGTCTGAGAGCTGAGCCTTTCTCAACTCGCTCCTTTTAACCCTTTCCAGTTCCCCTTCCACAGGAAGTCTGGCATCCTCGGACAGTGGTGCCTTACTGTCAGCTTGGGTACTACTCATCTCTACCTTTGCATTTACTCTGTATAAGGGTCCATCAGTACCCCCAAGAAGCTTTAGCTCGCCTTCAGTCTCACTGCTATGGGGTAGCTCCCTCCCTGAAGTAACCACCTCACCAGTCCTGGCTGCAAGTATGCAGTCTGTCTGGGTCTCCCCCAGGCTACCAGACTTACCTGCTTGTCTCCAAGCCAGACTGTGTGAAACTGCACAAGTACAGGTTACTGCACTATCAAAATCATTCCCTATCAGGACATCTCCAGGTATATCCTCAAACACACCTACTTGCTGGCTTCCTTTTCCACCCTCCCAGTCAAGGTGAGCCCTAGCCAAAGGTATTTTGAATGGGATCCCTCCTAAAGCACTGACTGGAGTAGACTGCCCAGGCAAATAGTGCTGCTTTACAGTGGTTATATCAGAGGCTGTGTCTCTCTTGGCATTGGCCTCTTTGCCATTCACTACAATAGGATATAACCTCTGATGGTAGTTTGTTACCCTTGTTGTCCCAAGACAACCTACTATTGGCATTTTGTCTTTCCACTTACTGGCTCCCTCATCTTTTGTTCCCCACCTTGGCTCCGTGGACACCCGTATACCACATGCCCCCACTGGTTGCATTCAAAACATTTAACCCTAGCTCCTGGACATTACCTGGACTAGTGACTTTCTCTGCTACTGGCAGATTCTGTTGGGGCAGTCTGTGCTGCTCACGATGGGTTCCTTTAGACTCATGAGCAGTACTGGGGTTTCCTTTCCGGTGCAGGGCTGCCCTGCTTGCCAGGTATAGGTCTCCCTTCTTCCCCAACTCATCTGAAGTAGCACATTGTCTATCGGCTAACCAGATCCTCATGTCCTCAGGCAAAGTGCTAAGGGCTTGTTCCCTCTCCAAAAGGTCTGCAAGCCCTTCAGAAGTGGTGACCTGATATCCACTCACCCACCTATGGAAATAAGTGCTCAGTTCAGCAACATATTCACACACACTTTCATCTGCCTTGTGTCTATGCTCACAAAACTTTTTCCTATACGTTTCCGGTGTTAGCTTAAACAAATCTTACAAGTGATTTTTAACAGCAGTATAATCAAAACATGCAACGTTGGACATTTTTGACAAAAGAGTTGCATCTTTACCATGGAGTAAAGAGGTCCGGAACTGTACCCACAGCCTTTGATCAGCACTATACTGTGTGCATAACCTCTCAAACATGTGAATGAAACTATCGAAATTATCCCTCTCTTTAAATTGCGGAAGAAATTTACTGACCTTTTGTGCTTCTGGAGTCCAGTTACTCCCTTCCCCTTTACCTCCATTACTCTGGCGAAGAGTCAGGATTTCCCTCTCATGCCTCCTCTGCCGCTCCTTTTCCTCAGCTTCAATCTCCAAACGCCTGGCCTCTAGCTCCAGATGGATTTTTAAGTCCTCTGTAGAAAGGTTGAGCTGTCCATTCCCCGAGGGTATTATATCTCCACTGCCAGTCTGATTGTCCTCCTGGTTGCTGTTTTTTGATGCAGCTGTAACCACGGCTGCAATCGGGTCTGCCTTAGTCAGGTTTCCATGCACCAGTCCCCTAGCATGGCACATCTCCGCCAGATGGCTCCTTGTCAGCTTTCTATACTCCTCTACTGACATGCTGCCAGCTCACCCTGACTAATTTAAGCTAACAAAAGAAATAAAACAGTTGTGATCTGAACTCTGAGTATTCACTGTGTGGTTGATGTAGAGTACAAAACACTTCAAAGCTCACTGTACACAAGCTACATGAATTCACTCTACCCACACCACTACAAGCCAATTAGAATTTGCCAACCAGTTGATATGTGGTGTGGATATCCCACCACAGCTAAACAATTAATATGCGACACCCATGCCCTGGCCCCGCAATCAAGGAGCCTCAATCCTCACCACCAACACCAGCGAGGGGCGTCCTCATATAGGAGGAAAGGATAACAGATATACACAGTAAAGTGCAATTTCCCTTGAGATCACACAGAAATCAGTCATCCCGGGGCTGGTTGCTCCCTTGCTCTCCAGGTCCCCAATAAGACTCCTCACTGGCACAGCTATAGGGTCCAGATCTCAGCCTAGTGGGCAAGCTAAAACCTCCAGCACCCTCTCTGTCCAACCAGTGCTTCGTGTCCCTGCCTAAGTAGCTGACACACACACACACACTCTGAGAAGAGTTTATACAACCACACAGATACTCTTGTGGATGGCTGGCTCAGGTTCTCCAGCTGTGCCCATTTTTCCCAGGCGATACGGTAGTATCAGCTGCCACCACCCGCTAATATTTATCAGCTACTCAAAAGCCCTTAAAAGGGTAACCAATTATTACTGTGCAGTGTTATTATTCAATTGGTAGTATAGCCCAGGGCTACAGCTATTAGAGTGGCTTTGTACAATTTTACCCAAGGCATGCAAATACTCTTAAGAGCTTAAATTATCTTTACACAAAACAGCCACATTTGAAAGGTTTAAAAATATTTAATAATAAATAATAAAAACACAAGACAATACTTTCTACTACACAGTGCTGGTCAAGAGTTCAGAGATCATAAGAGAAATACTTAAAATAATTCAGTAGTACAGCTCTGACATCGCAGAAAAACACTTAGTCCATTCCACTAACACTTGGGTGGGGTGGGGGTGGGGGTTGAAGGCATGACATATCGCACAACTTGACTCTGAGGCCTTCGGAGCCATCTGTACACCTTGAAGCTCTCTAGTTTCTAGCTATTTCTAAGAGAAAACACAAGTCTAAGATACACTTACATATAGAGCAAAGGCAGAGTGCTGATGAGTTGGATGGTCAAGTCAAAAATGCTTAATGCTCTCTGATTCTCCCTGTTTTTAAAATCACATTCCTGGTTCACATTACATCATTCTTCACACTTCCCTGGGTTCCCAGGCTAACAGAAACTACATTTACATTCTTAACATCTCCTTTTGTTATCTTGCAGCTGGTCAGGAAGCAGAGCAATAAAAATACATTTGCATGTTTAAATCTAGGAATTTAATTCTTGGTTAAGCAAACCAAGAAATACAAGCACAAGAAAACCGTTGAAAGGCAAACTGAAACACGATGAGAGCAGGCTTAAAATAAAAACGTTGTTTATTTGATCCAGATGAAAGTAAGCGCTTTCGGCAAAACTAATATTTTGCCTTCTTCAGACAAACAGCAAAAAAATGAATGGTACAAGTTATATGTTAAAAAACATTTGTTGAAATCCAATCAAAAGAAAGTGCATTATTTAATTACTGGTTTCCGAAGAAACCTTAAACAAGGCATGAATATTGCCAAATGGAACCAAGTAATTCATAATAGTTACTGCAACAGCATTTTACGAAATGCTGTCATGAAAAAGAAAATGCTTTTCAATAACATACTTATATGTGTGCTGTATGCGTAGACCCATTAATTAAGAATGAGTCATGTTTAAGTCTACATCAAATGGGCATAATAAACATTAATAAAAACCAAAAAACATTATAATTTTACCAAAATCATTTTGATAATAGGAACCAATTTAAAAATATATTAAATCAATAAACAGAAGTGAACCTCCTGTATACATGCGCATTAATAAAATGTTTAATTCTATTATAAAATGCGTATGAATTTACAACAATAGCTAAGGTTCCTTTAAATACATTAAGTATTGTTATGTTGTTCAAACTAAACAAAGCAAAACAATTTTTTAAAAATCGTAGAGGTTAATAAACACTGATCTGAATATAACTCCAGTGAAGTATTTATATGCAAGTAATAAAGTATATTAAAAAGAATATATTAAACCGGCATTATTTCCCACCTTTACAAACCATCAATATACAAGCATAAACATGAGGAATAGGTAGAAAAAATATATATGATTTCCCCACATTTGGTTTTTTGTATATAGAAACTGGAAATTTATATATATATATATATATATATATATATATATATATATATATATATATATTAGTTTTTTGGTGTAATATGTGGAGGTATATCCTGGCTCTAAGTAAATAATGTTACAAGATTACCTATTATAAGAGAGCCACTTTAGGACACATTTGATTGAAAGGGCATCATTGATGCCTGGCATGAGATGGGCTCTAGTACGGACCTGCCATAATAATTCATCTATTTCTAGACGAATTTGCCAAGGACCGCCCCTTGTTTCCGGATTTCTTTGTTGCAAAACCGTAAAACTGAAATTATGTCCATTGTACTCTACAATGTGCCTAGCTAAAGCATTGGTTACATCTTGCTAAGCAATAGCATACCGGTGTTCGTATATTCTAGTTTTTATCTTGCGCTCGGTTTTTCCGATGTAAAATGCTTTGCAGAAATTACACAGGGCTACATAAATAACAGATTTTGTTTCACAATTATAATAGTTGTTCACCTTATATTCCTTACCATTTAATACTGAAGTGTGTCCCAACCTTAATGTGTTTACATTGGGCACATGAACCACACTTAAACATACCGTGTGGTCGGTTTGAATGGGATTTTTTCTTTTGCCTCTCTAGAATTGTTTTTAAATTGTCACCCCTCCTATAGGTTATTTTAGGCCTATCTCCTAATAGATTGAAAAGATTCCTGTCATTTTTTATTATGTCCCAGTTTTTATTGATAATCTCTTTAATTTGGTAGTAGTCTAAAGAAAAAGTATGCAAAAAGCTAGTGCAATAGTTATTGTTATCAGGCATGTTCCTCCTAGAAGTTCCATCTGTTACAGAGATGTCTTCATAAATAATACCTGATGTTATGTGATCCTATCTCGCCTACATTCTGTACTGATGGGTTCGGAGCCGATCCGCGGCTCCGACTCGGCACGCTATACAATAGAGCGAAGTCTCTAATTGGCTGAGCTATTCTACATCCCAGGATGCACCACCACTACTTCCCCAGATCTCGTTTGCCGCTTGACAGCAATAGACGTGGTCTCGACTTGGCTGGGCTAAGTACTCTTTACTGACAAGTTTTCTGTCAGAATTTCTCTAATTTTTCACCCAAAAGCTGTTTTAACAGCTACTTATCACTTGTTGAGTGTTTTGTTTGTGGAAAAAGTTGTGTGAATTTCTTGGCGTTAGGTTCCCGCTTTAACTGGTGGGGGTTCCCTCGCGCTCTACTTCGGGCCGCGTTCAGGCCTTGCTGTTAAAAAAATTGTTGTAAAAATTGTATAATTTGTTTTGTGTGGTATTTGTTTCTCTAACGTCTAGGTCCCGTTTTAGTTAGAGGGGCCTTGCCCTCGCGCTCTGTTAGAGCATTGTTATAGTTTCCTTTGGTCGATCCTGCTTAAGTTAGAGGGATTTGGCTTGTGTGCTTAATTTTTGTCCCTAGTTGGTTTGTGGTTGCTTTCTAGTGATGTCGAAGGAGCACAGACCTTCGGGTTTTAAAAAATGTACCAAGTGTGGGTACAAAATGTCGATAACGGATGATCACTCTCTGTGTGTTTATTGCTTAGGGCCTAAGCACCTTCAAGAGTCGTGTAGTGTATGCCACGCTTTTTCCTCCCGTGTCCTCCAAGAGAGGAAAAACAAATTGATATTGAAAAGAATGATCTCCCCTTCCTTTGAGGAGGCTTTATCTTCTTCCCCCTCTCCCTCCAGGAAGAAGAAGTCTTCGGCTCCGACCAGTCCATCGGAGCTGACAGCAAAGAAATCAAGGCAGGCTTCTCCGTCGGCTCCACGGACTTCGGAGCCGAGGTCGGAACGGTCTGCCTCGGTGCCTCCAGCCTCGACTCCTCTGTTCTCGGAGCCGAGAGCTCGAGCTTCGAGAGGTAGGTCACCTTCTTCGGCTCCAATGGTTTCGGAGCCGAGAAAGGTCGCACACTCAGACTCTTCTACCTCGGCGCCGAAGTCCCCGTCGGCTCCGAGGGAAATTGCTGTGCTGGTGGAATCTCCCTCGGCGCCGATAATACTTGAGACTATTCGGAGCCGGTCCCCCAGTCTTTCGGAACCGGCGAAGTCAACTCGGGCCCGATCGGTCTCTTCTCGGTCCTCGAGGATGTCCGATTCGGATATTGACAGGGTACTTCAAAGGCTGTTTCAGTCTCCAGTCTTTCAAAAGTTAGTATCGGCTCCAGCCCAGTCGGCTCCGGAGCCGATTGTCCACCCTGTTGTTTTCGTTCCTCCTCCAACAGCCTCGGCACCGTTGGAGTCGGTGCTGGTGGAGCCGGTGGAGGTTTTCGGGTCGGCTCTGACCCTTACTCCAACCCCGACCTTTGGGTCGGAGTTCAGTACACGGACCTCCTCGGTCGGCCCCGGGGGTGACGTTTCGGGTCCGATGCTTTCGGTTCCGAGCCTCCCTCTCGGTGCTTCGGCTGCGGGAGTGCCTTCTACTGTTGTGGCCTCGGGAGTCGGACCATCCCAAGACTCTGGGGGTCCGGCCTTCAGGGCCATGAGGAGTGCTTTAGCCAAATCTTCCTTGGCTACCTCCACCATCTCTCCGGCACCTTCCCTTGGCATGGAGACTTGTTCCTTTGTTGTCCTCCTGTCTCAGGACAGCGGAGCCCTGGAGCCTGAGGTCACCCCCATTGGGGATTCCTCCCTCCCTTGGGGGTCCTTCCGAAGCTTCTTCGGAGGAACCTCCCAGGAAGAGACAGTGTAAGAGGAAGCACGTCGACTCGCCTGATGAGTCTCTCACCTCAGACACCGACCTCGATGATGCGGAGGGGTCCCCCAAGTCGTCCTCGGACGATGTCTCCTTTGTGGACATCTTAGAAATCCTCAAACAATGAGGCGACTGGCAATCCAAACCCCCTTCCGCTGAGGAGTCGGTATTCCTAAAGGCCTTCGGGGCTCAGCCTTCCGCCTCCTGGGTGTCTCCGCCCTTCGATGAGCTCCTGGATTTGATCTCTCGAAGGGCGTGGGAGCACCCGGATTCTGTGGAACCGGTGCCAGCTCGCCCGAATAAATTTTTGTCAGCCCCCCCAGAAAAGAAATTCTTATCCAAAGGTGTGGCCGTAGATGCCCTGGTGGTGGCATCTGCTACCCAGCAAGATGTGGCAGAGGCTTCAACGTCCGTCCACCCTCCTAATAAGAGTCCAGGAGTATGGATCGGTACGGGAAGCGCACCCTTACTTCAGCGGCCTTTACTTTAAGGTCTCTGAATTACCTTACGCACATCACCAGACTGCAGAGGGATCTAGTCAAGGAGCTGTCAGATACCCTCTCTGGTAACCTACCTGAGCAGTTGGCCCAGACGGTTAGCTCTCAGTTGGCTACTCTATCATCGATATCGAACTCGTCCATGAGGCTCATATATGCGGCCGAAGGGGCTAGTAGAGCGGGCGGGTACAGGTGTTGCTCTACGGAGACAAGCCTGGCTCCGCCTGTGTCATTTTGCGGAGGCCTTCAAGTCTTCCTTTGCCGACGCTCCCTTTGATGGGTCCTCATTGTTTGGACCCAAGGTAAAGGACACCTTAACCCGCTGTGAACAAGAGGGTAAGACTTTGACTGCCGTAGGGGCACGGTTTTCCACTCCCTTCCGGCCTTATCCCAAGGCTAGAAGAGGGGGGAAAATGTGGTTCCGCAAATCTCAGAAGATTTACCCCTCACAGCAGGATGATCCCCCTTCTAGAGGCAGAGGAGGGGGAAATTTTTCAGGAAGACGCCGTCCCAGAGGCGGCAGGGGCCCCCGCAACACTGGAGACCGCGAGTCCTTTCGTGGCTCCTCAACCTTCCAGCATCCCTGAAGGATTGCACGACTGCGCCGCTCCGGAGCCAGTCGGGGGTCGTTTTTCGAGGCACCTAAAGGCCTGGGAGAATATCACCCAGGACCGATGGGTGCTCCGAATCATTGCCGGAGGTTACAACATCCCCTTTTCGCAGCCCCCCCCCACCATCCCGGAAAATCCCGGACCCACCACCCAGTCAACGGGATCTCGCAGCCTTCGAAATTTCAAAGCTGCTTCAAAAAGGAGTCATCCAACCGGTCCCCGAAGACCAGACCGGATTAGGGACTTACTCAAGATTCTTTTTGGTGCCAAAAAAGACCGGGGACATGAGGCCCATCTTGGATCTCAGCAAGCTCAACCGTTCTGTCAAGAAGTCCAAGTTCCGGATGGTCACTTTACAATCCATTCTCCCGCTGCTGGAGAAAGGTGTTTGGATGTGCTCCATAGATCTCAAGGACGCCTATTATCACATCCTGATAGATCAGGCGTCCAGGAGACACTTGCGCTTCAGCCTGGGAGACGGTCATTTCCAGTTCTGTGCACTGCCCTTTGGTCTCACCACAGCCCCCAGGGTGTTCACCAAATGTTTGGCAGTGGTGACTGCTCACCTGAGAAGTCTAGGATTCTAGGTGTTTCGATATCTAGACGACTGGCTCCTAACTGCCACCTCCAGGCGTCTACTCTTACAAAACCTAGCAGCCACTATTTCTCTAGGCGACTCCCTAGGAATCACCTTCAATTGGGCAAAGTCCGTGTTGCTGCCATCTCAGCGCATACGGTTTATCGGAGTAGAGATAGACTCAAAGCAAATGCGGGTCTATCTTCCTACAGAGAGGATAGAAACATTACAATCTCAAGTCCGAGCATTGCTCTTCAAACGCCGAGCCCCAGCAAGGATGGTCCTACAACTGTTGGGTTCCATGTCGGCTACCGTTCTCCTAGTTCCCTTAGCAAGATTGCACATGAGGATTCTCCAGTGGCTCCTGTCAGTCCAGTGGTCGTATCAGGATCTCCCTCTCAGTCACCTCATTATGATCACGTAGACGTGCAAACAGGACCTCCGTTGGTGGCTTCTTTCCTCCAACCTGGATCAGGGGCGACCCTTCGTTCCTCCACCTCCAGTGGCCACTTTGACTACGGACGCCTCCCAGACGGGGTGGGGGGGACATTACCTGGGCATGTCAGTCCAAGGCAAGTGACACCCTGACGAGAGTTCCCTACACATCAGTATACTGGAAATGAGGGCGGTGCTTCTATCGCTACAAGCACTACACAGTTACCTCCCCCAGGGCATGATTGCCGTTCAGTCCGACAACATGTCAGTGGTCTGGTACCTGAACAAGCAGGGAGGGACCAGGTCCTACCCCCTTTGCAGAGAGGCCATGAAAGTATGGGATTGGGCTATTGCAACCAACCGTTTCTTGGTAGCAACACACATTCCGGGGAGATCCAATGTGATAGCCGACAGACTGAGCAGAACTCTTCTCTCCCCGCACGAGTGGTCTCTGAACGACAGAGTGGCAACTCAGATCTTCACAAGATGGGGAACTCCTTGTTGCGACCTCTTTGCAACTCCTCTCAACACGAAATGTCTACAGTTCTTCTCTCTCACCCCAGTTCCTGGGGGGTTTCCCAAGGACGCCCTAGTCCAACCTTGGCCCACCGGCCTACTGTACGCCTTTCCACCGGTTCCCCTTCTTCCCAAGGTGATCCAGAAGGCGATTCACTTGCAGTGCAAGATGATTTTAGTTGCCCCATACTGGCCTCGTCAAGTCTGGCTGCCCTTTCTTCGGAAATACGCGCTGGACGGTCCATGGTTCTTGGACCAGGTTCCAGATCTCTTGATCCACCAGTCGGGACAGCTTCATCAGTCCCTTCACTCATTGAGGTTAACAGCTTGGCTCCTCCACTTCCGACCATAGTCAGGAACCAGGTTTTGGACTCGGAAGTCATACATATCTTGTCCTCGGCCCGCAAGAATTCCACTAAAAAAATGTATAACAGCAAATGGAAGAGATTCGCCATTTGGGCCCAACTCCGGGGATTGGATCCCATTACTGTCCCGGTGTCTGAAGTTTAAAAATTTTTAGCTTCCTTATTCAATCAAGGTTCTTCGGTCTCTACCATCAAAGTTCAATTAGCAGCTATTTCTAATTTTCATGAAAGTATAGACCCACCTTTGATGAGCAATAAGTTGTGTAAAGCCTTCATGAAAGGTGCTGGGCTGCTACGACCTCCGATTTCTCATCCAGCTCCACTGTGGGATCTTAATTTCGTATTAGGTGCTTTAACCTCTTCCCCCTTCGAACCGGCAGCAACTTGTGACTTGAAATTTCTTTCTTGGAAGACTGCCTTTTTGGTGGCAATTACATCAGCCAGAAGAGTTTCGGAACTTCAAGCCCTATGTGTCAAACTGCCGTACCTGGTTTTTCATAAGGATAGAGTATCCATCAGGCCTAATCCATCCTTTGTTCTAGTTTTTGTCTTCAATAGTCATTGGAACTCCCAGTTTTCTTCCCAAACTACTCGGACAGAGCGGAATACATCTTCCATTCATTGGATGTTCACAGGCAGTTGCGTTTCTACTTAGATAGGACGCACCAAACACGGAAAACAGATCAGTTGTTTGTGTCCTTTTCGGACAATAAATTGGGCAAAGCCGTCACGAAGGTCACCATTGCCAAGTGGATCAGAGACTGTATCAGTCATACTTACCTTCTTTCTAATAGAGAGCTTACAACCACTGTGAAAGCTCATTCTACAAGGGCTATGGCTACTTCGACAGCCTTTCATTCCAAGCTTGCCATTAGTGACATTTGTGCTGCGGCTACCTGGTCTTCTCCTCACACCTTCATTTCTCATTACAAATTGGATGTGGCATCTCGGGAGCGAGCTTCCTTCGGTTCCACAGTTCTCAGGAGTGTTTTCCAGTGAGACACGTATACCAGGAGCAGCAATCAAAAAGTATACACAAAAACTGGAGAAAACCACTTTATAAAAGATAAAAATAACAAAACACAGCAAAGCTTTCAGGCATAAAACCCTTCTTCAGTGCATTACAGTTTAAGAGTTAAAAACATACTAAATATATAGTGGGTCAACATCATATGACTAGCAGCCATATAGTCATATGACACATATACATTTAAAAACCATTGGATACACTTCATTTCAATTTAGTCTGTTGCATATATTTAAGAACAGTTTTTAAAGTGATAACATAATTAAGTCCTGGCCATTTATCTGCCTTTAATCTAATCATCCACTCATACTCCTTCTGCTCCAGTTTATTATTTATATCACCTCCTCTTGGTGTTGTTGCAGCCATGTGTATAACTCGAAAGAGAAATCTATGTTTAGCTCCATTTTCCATTATATGCTTATATAAGGAATTGGTAGCTACTGCTCTGTTAATCTCTGATTTATGTTCAATTATTCTATCCTTTAATTTTCTTATAGTTTTTCCTATATAGAAGGATGAACATTCAGAACAGGTGGCCAAATAGACCACAGATGTAGTGTTGCAGGAGGCTTTGACATTAAAAGTATATGTTCTATTCATAGTAGGATGCTTAAACTGGTGACTATTTAGATCAAAAATATCAGGGCAACAAGAACAATTATAACATTTACAAGTACCCGGCTTTACAAAAATTGGTACATAAGGAGCATGTAAATCCTTATAGCACAATTGCTGTTTGAGTGTCCTCATATTCCTGAAGGAAAAATAAGGTCTGTCATCTAATACTTTTTTAACATCCATACATGCCATGAGTATAAGCCAGTTTTTTTGTATAACCTGTTGTATTAAGTGCGTCTTAGAATTAAAAGAAGTAACAAATCTAATTTTACTATTAGATTGCCTTCCTTCGTTTCTAATGATTCCTTCAGTAAATATTGGTTTCAAAGTAGTGGCCCTATCTGCTACAGTTTTATTCTTAGACTCTAAAATTAGTTTATTATCATATCCACTAGAAATCAATTCTTGTTTGATTTGGTTTGTTGTGTTTTCCAGTGAGCCACCCAGGAATCAGGTGCTAGGGACGCTGTCCCATCAGTACAGAATGTAGGCGAGATAGGATCACATAACATCTTTTAGTTATGTACTTACCATAACTTTAGATGTTTGGGATCCATCTCGCCTACATTCCTAATACCCACCCTCCTTCCCCCTGCCTTGGAGATCAGAAGAGATCAGAAGAGACCGGACGGTTCGGTTTAGCCGTTTCATCTTGAAACACCTGGCAATGTTGTTTCAACTGTCTATGACTGTGTGCATGTGTGCGGACAAACAAGATCTGGGGAAGTAGTGGTGGTGCATCCTGGGATGTAGAATAGCTCAGCCAATTAGAGACTTCGCTCTATAGTATACCGTGCCGAGTCGGAGCCGAGGATCGGCTCCGAACCCATCAGTACAGAATTGTAGGCGAGATGGATCCCAAACATCTAAAGTTATGGTAAGTACATAACTAAAAGTTTTGTTACTATCATGGCCAGATAAAAGAGGAAGGAAATGGCCTTCATCCCGTTTTCGAGACACTTCAGAAATTATACTGGAAATCAAGTTAGTTGCATAACCCCTTGATATAAACATGTTCATTAGTTTGTTGCATTCAACATCAAAATCCTGATAGTCTGTCACCATCCGTGCTGCCCTGACAATCTGACCTTTTATGACGGATCTTTTTTGGTGATATGGATGGTTAGTTGAAAAATGCAACAAAGAATTGGAATACGTAGGTTTCCTATAGATGACACTTTTAAATCTATGATTAATTGTGTCTTTAATTAGAAGTATGTCTAAATAGTTAATCTCAGTGTCAGCTATATTATACGTGAACTGAAGAAAATCTGTCATTTTGGCAATCCTATCCATAAAGGAAGGAATAATTTCCTTGTTACCTTCCCAGATACAGATGTACCAGGTGACATATTTTTGGAACAACTGATCTTTAAAAAGAAGTGTGGACTCCCAATTCGCCATAACTGCATTCGCAAATGTGCCACCACAAGGGGAGCCCGTGGCTACCCCTGATGTTTGCAGATAAAAGTTGTTCTCAAACGCAAAAAAATTGTTAGCTAATACTAACTCCAACAAAGTCTCTACAAGGTATATGGTATCATCCTTGACATTTTTTGTTGACATGAATTCCCTCACCCAAGTGAGTCCAGTCGTTTGAGGTATAACAGTACAACTAATTAACAACTAATTCACCTGGGAACTTAACAGCACTTGTCGAAGCTCTTCTGGGAAGAGTTGACGCTCTCACACAGAAAGTGGATGCTATTTCCATCCCCCTTTCAGGAACGAGTGGCGACTTTTCTAGGAGGTATCCTCCTTATAAACAAACCACTCCAAAAACTTGTAAAAAATAAAAGAAGAAAGGAACAGGTCACAAATCACGCCAGCCGAGGTGCAGAATAAATCCTTTTACTTGTAAGTGCTTTCATGCACATAAATACATGCACTTCATCAGACAAATATACGAAGACACTTATATAGGGCTTTGAATACCCTAATGACTCATTATATAAATAATTATCCAATTAGTTAACAAATTGATTGAGATGAGGGTTATTCAGAGCCAACTTCAGTTTTAAAGACAAATACCGAACTATCAAAATTAATCCTTATTTGCATCACTAAGTTACCAACTACCAGAACTTCTACCAAATATATAACATAAAAGTAAAAATCAAAATAAAAGGAAAGTTGAATTATCACGCCAAATAATACTATATGTATTGTATATACAAATATTTAATTAAAAACTTTTTAAGTAACTAGATTATCTTAGATATGGGTATTGCTAAATCAATGAATATTATATGAGTATATTGTTTGTGCATAAGTATACATATGTAGTTCATAAATCAAATATATCCATACATATGAAATATAGTTGTATAATAGAACATATGTTAGATATAAAGATATTACAAGCATATAACATATATACCAATAATGGAAATACCAATGAAGGAACCCAAACATAAACATTAATTCTACGAAGAATGTATATTTCATCTATTTAATGCTTTCATATTAAGTATCCTCCTTATGCAAATTCTAACGAAGTATCACCACCTAATGGGCAGCGCTCGCCAGTCCACCGGAGCGCCAACAATGGTTCATCAGCTGGGGATAATATCACAGCAGTTGATACTGATCATAACCGTTTGATTCCAACTACAGCTGGCTGTCTCCAAGCGAGTAACACACTCTCCAGCCCACAGTTGCGCGGGGGTAATAACGGGATTTCTAATAACAATGGGATTCCGGTGATAACTAACTTTTTGGACAACAACAATTTTTTTAGTCAAAGACTGAATTCACATGCTGAACCTACGACAACACATGATGGTGAGAACCTTAATTTAAGTGACAAAATTGATCAGTTTGATAATAAGTTATATAAATGTAAAAAACTCCAGTTAGAAGTTTCATACTTAAATGAATGCATCAGAAATAAGATAATTCCAAAGGGCCTTCGCCAGTGGCGCTTTCCCGCTGGTTTGTCTGATAACACCCCTTTTTACCAAGAATTAATTGACCTGTTTGATCGACAAGGGATAGAGTTTTTGAAGGCACTTATAACTTTTTATTCTAAAGATATTTCTAATTTGACAGTTGAATTGGAGTCTTTAGAACATGAGATTGTAACTGATAGTGACTTTTTCCGTTATAAATACGAGTATTGCCGGATTTTTTCCAGCATTGAAGCGAGTATGGATAAATTATTATGCACTAAGAAAAAGAAACTATCTAGGGATATAAATGACTATTCTAATAAATGTGCCTATCCTAGACTCTCGCATAAGGCACAAACACCTTCTAACGAGAATATGGAAAACGCTCAACAGAATGTTGAGGTCATTTCAACGCATAACAACAATAATTCCAATAATTCTAATAATTTCAATGAGCAAAGACAGGCTCCAAGAAGGAGCCCTAGATTTAACAACAATAATACTAATAACAATGTATATAAGGAAGGAAACATGTCTGAAGTTAGGTCTAGAGACAATAATCATTTTCAAGACTCACAAAACCATTCTATGGAAGGTATAAACCAACAGAACCACCAGGATTTTCGCCCGGCCAACAATTCCCGGGGCAACAGTCGTCCCCGAATTCAATCACAGAACAACACGAGGAACAAGAGACGGGCACGGAGGAGATGATTGACATTCCTAATTTCGGTTTACAACCGAAATTACACAAAAGTAGTAATTGTGACTTTATTGTTTATAATTATACACTTTTGGATATTCAACAAGACATGGTGGATTTTTTAGCTAAAGATCTTACTTTTGTCCCTGAACAACATATGGATATAGGGAGAACCATCATAGATTTGAAGGTGTTTGTACGTAAACTTAATTTAAATTTATTAATGGGCAATGACACCAACATGGTCAATATTTTAAGGGTCTCTAGTTCATATAACCCACCTCTTCACCCTATTTTAAACACATTTGAAAAAATTTGTGAGATGGATCTTTGGGCAATTAAAAATCAAGTAATGTATGGTAATCAAAGACACCCTAGTAACATCACCCCATTAGAATGGGATTTCCTTCGACTTTTGAAGGATTGTAGTGTGATGGTTATGAAACCGGATAAGAGTGGGGGTGTGGTTTTCATGGATCATTGTAAATATGTTGAATACATGATGGAGCACCTAGATACACCGGCCTATAGACCGGTTTCCTTGAATGAAATACATGTTGCATACAAAAAAATCAACAACACTTTGAACGACTTATTCTTAGAAGGGTTTATAGATATAGATGTTTATAGATATCTAACTATGGCTGCTCCAAGAATTCCAGCCTTTTTCGGGACACCTAAATTGCACAAACGTGTACATGCACCCCCTTTCAGACCTATAGTCGATGGGAGGGGTTCTATTACTCATGCATGTGCTAAATTTATCGATAGTGTAATAAAACCCCTCATTGAAAGTGAGGCACACATATGTAAAGACTCTTGGTCTTTTTTAGAGAACATAAGTAAACAAAGGTATACCACTGATGCAGTGTTCTTGACTATAGATGTCAAGGACCTGTATACTGTTATACCTCAAACGACTGGACTCACTTGGGTGAGGGAATTCATGTCCACAAAAAATGTCAAGGATGATACCATATACCTTGTAGAGACTTTGTTGGAGTTAGTATTAGCTAACAATTTTTTTGCGTTTGAGAACAACTTTTATCTGCAAACATCAGGGATAGCCATGGGCTCCCCTTGTGGTGGCACATTTGCGAATGCAGTTATGGCGAATTGGGAGTCCACACTTCTTTTTAAAGATCAGTTGTTCCAAAAATATGTCACCTGGTACACTAGGTACCAGGATGACATATTCTGTATCTGGGAAGGTAACAAGGAAATTATTCCTTCCTTTATGGATAGGATCACCAAAATGACAGATTTTCTTCAGTTCACGTATAATATAGCTAACACTGAGATTAACTATTTAGACATACTTCTAATTAAAGACACAATTAATCATAGATTTAAGTGTCATCTATAGGAAACCTACGTATTCCAATTCTTTGTTGCATTTTTCAAGTAACCATCCATATCACCAAAAAAGACCTGTCATAAAAGGTCAGATTGTCAGGGCTGCACGGATGGTGACAGACGATCAGGATTTTGATGTTGAATGCAACAAACTAATGAACATGTTTATATCAAGGGGTTATCCAACTAACTTGATTTCCAGTATAATTTCTGAAGTGTCTCGAAAACGGGATGAAGGCCATTTCCTTCCTCTTTTATCTGGCCATGATAGTAACAAAACCGGTATTATTTATGAAGACATCTCTGTAACAGATGGAACTTCTAGGAGGAACATGCCTGATAACAATAACTATTGCACTAGTTTTTTGCATACTTTTTCTTTAGATTACTACCAAATTAAAGAGATTATCAATAAAAATTGGGACATAATAAAAAATGACAGGAATCTTTTCAATCTATTAGGAGATAGGCCTAAAATAACCTATAGGAGGGGTGACAATTTAAAAACAATTCTAGAGAGGCAAAAGAAAAAATCCCATTCAAACCGACCACACGGTATGTTTAAGTGTGGTTCATGTGCCCAATGTAAACACATTAAGGTTGGGACACACTTCAGTATTAATGGTAAGGAATATAAGGTGAACAACTATTATAATTGTGAAACAAAATCTGTTATTTATGTAGCCCTGTGTAATTTCTGCAAAGCATTTTACATCGGAAAAACCAAGCGCAAGATAAAAACTAGAATATACGAACACCAGTATGCTATTGCTAAGCAAGATGTAACCAATGCTTTAGCTAGGCACATTGTAGAGTACAATGGACATAATTTTAGTTTTACGGTTTTGCAACAAAGAAATCCTGAAACAAGGGGCGGTCCTTGGCAAATTCGTCTAGAAATAGACAAATTATTATGGCAGGTCCGTACTAGAGCCCATCTCATGCCAGGCATCAATGATGCCCTTTCAATCAAATGTGTCCTAAAGTGGCTCTCTTATAATTACTTGGATCCAGGATATACCTCCACATATTACACCAAAAAACTAATATATATATATATATATATATATATATATATATATATATATATATATATATATATATATAAATTTCCAGTTTCTATATACAAAAAAACAAATGTGGGGAAATCATATATATTTTTTCTACCTATTCCATAATGCCGGTTTAATATATTCTTTTTAATATACTTTATTACATGCATATAAATACTTCACTGGAGTTATATTCAGATCAGTGTTTATTAACCTCTACGATTTTTAAAAAATTGTTTTGCTTTGTTTAGTTTGAACAACATAACAATACTTAATGTATTTAAAGGAACCTTAGATATTGTTGTAAATTCATACACATTTTATAATAGAATTAAACATTTTATTAATGCGCATGTATACAGGAGGTTCACTTCTGTTTATTGATTTAATATATTTTTAAATTGGTTCCTATAATCAAAATGATTTTGGTAAAATTATAATGTTTTTTGTTTTTTATTAATGTTTATTATGCCCATTTGATGTAGACTTAAACATGACTCATTCTTAATTAATGGGTCTATGCATACAGCACACATATAAGTATGTTATTGAAAAGCATTTTCTTTTTCATGACAGCCTTTCGTAAAATGCTGTTGCAGTAACTATTATGAATTACTTGGTTCCATTTGGCAATATTCATGCCTTCTTTAAGGTTTCTTTGGAAACCAGTAATTAAATAATGCACTTTCTTTTGATTGGATTTCAACAAATGTTTTTTTAACATATAACTTGTACCATTCATTTTTTTGCTGTTTGTCTGAAGAAGGCAAAATATTAGTTTTGCCGAAAGCGCTTACTTTCATCTGGATCAAATAAACAACGTTTTTATTTTAAGCCTGCTCTCATCATGTTTCAGTTTGCCTTTCAACGGAATTCTTGGTTAAAACAATATAAAGAATGTCTTCATTTAGATATTTCTGCACCGTGTTTAGATCAAAGGGTCACAACATGCTTTACTTTGCCAGCTTTCTGCCAGCAGAGTGCACTGTTACATTTTTTGCAGTTCTACATCTAACAGCAGTCTCTTCACATTTGAGACAAGCCTGTGGCTTATATTAATATGTACAAATGACAGAATTATCTACAAACTTCTGTCTGGCTAGGCTGGCAGCCTTTACTGTAACCATGAACATGTTAACACTTTATCCGATGATGCCAGTTTTCATTCTGTCCTTGACTAATGGGTTCGGAGCCGAGGTGTCAGATCCAACTCGACTGCTGTAAAAGCTTGTGGCAACCCAGAACTCTCGAGCTTCTCCCTTACCCACAATGCATCCTCCCCATTACCTCGGATCTAGTTTGCCATTGTTAGGTGAAAGACCTGATTGTTTAACTCTCGAGCTATTTAGGATAGATAAGTGTTTGCATTTTTTTCTTCTAGGATAGGTAAGTGTATTTTTTTATTTTACTATATTTTTTTTATTTCATTTTCTATTTATTGTACTAGCATGCTCTAGATACTATTGTTGGTATCTCTTTCTTCCTGTTTTCTCTCCCTTAACCTTCTATATTTATCGTAGCCATACTGCCTTTGTAGGTATCCCGTTTTTCTCCTTTTTCTTGTTAAAAAAAAAAAAAAAAAAAAAAAAAGTCTTTTTTTCCAATATTCTTGATAGTTGTTTTTGCCTTAAGTTTTGTCGTTGTCTTTTGTTGGTGGTGATGCATGGCTGAAAAAGAAAAAACATCTACGGGTTTTAAGCAGTGTGGGAAGTGTGAACAAAAGAGCCCCTTCACTGACTCGCACACCCTTTGTGTCTACTGTCTTGACCCCCTCCATCTGCAAGAAAGTTGTGCGATATGTCATGCCTTCACCCCCCCCCCCCAGTTGTTGGTGGAATGGAAAAACAAATTAATCTTGATGGGGCTTTCACTATCTGTAGATCCAACAATTTCCTCAGATCCGTCCAAGAAAAAGACAAATTATTGGATTCGACACCGTCAAATCAGACAAAAAGTAAAAAGTACTTCTTTAAGTCGGACTGTTTCTTCAGATCCGAAGTTTCAGAAAACTAATGAGTCATTGGATCTGAAGATGTTGGATGCTCCTAGACTGCTTGACATACTTTTTAGGACAAGGTACTCTCCATCTGTGGATCCTGCCTCATCAAGAGTGCCTTCTCCTTTTCTTTGTAGACCAGATTCTTCTTCCAGGCAGTCCTCTCACTCTTCTACGAGCCTCGCTATAGAAGATGTGGAGAGGGTAGTGAGACAGAAACGTTCAGAGCAGAGCCTCCCAGTTGTTGCTTGGCTCCTACCCCTTCGGGTAAGGAAGCCCATATTTCCAAGACACCACCTCTAACTCTTCCCCCTCTCACTCCCTCTATGGGTTTGGTGCCCTTGGATCTGAGTTGCCCGGGCCCATCTCCTTCTGATTCGAAGTTTACTCTGAACTCCTCATTGCTATCCGATCTGGAGAACTCTTGGAGCCAATTTTCCCTTGTCAGATCCAAGACGTTTCACTTGACTCTGAGGCCTTCGGAGCCATCTGTACACCTCGAAGCTTCGACAAGAGTTAGTACAGTTCGACTTCTGCCTCAGGGTGACTTTTTCCTTGGAGCAGGGAAAGACCTAGGATCAGAAAGCCCTCCTTTCAGACCATGGTTCCTATCCCTCTCCATGAGGGTCAGCCTTTAGGACTTTGGGCGAACCCTTTCAGTTTTCATGACCCAGATGGGTCCTATTCCTTCATGTCCCATATCTTCCCCTGCTCTGCATCAAGAGTCTCCACTAACCCTCTCACAAGGACAGACTGTACCAAAACCTCAGGATACCCAATGGGTATTTCTACCTCTTCTGATGCCTCTACAGATTATCCCACTAAGGAGGTCCTTGGGAAGAGGACGTGTAAGAGGAAGCGTCTAGATTCTCCTGACTCTTGTCACCGAAGACCCAGATTTTGAGAAATGTGAAGGATCCCCACAGTCGCCTCCTGCGGACATCTCGTTTGGCGGCATTTTTTAAATCCTAAAACAAAGAGGTGGCTAGAAGCCCAGCAATCCTTCATCTTGGGAATCTGTGCTCCTGGAGACATTTAGTACTGGCCCATCTACAGCTTAGGTGATTGCGCCTGCCGACAAACTTCTCGAATTGGTCTCGTGGTTGGCATGGAAGGATCCCAACCCCCATTGAGCCCATACCAAGGAAGCCTGATAAAATTATGATCCTTCTGGAAGACTAACAGTTCTGGTCCAAGAGCCCCCCTTTTGATTCCATGGTTGTAGCGGCGGCCACCAGGAAAGAATTGACAAACTTCTGAAACAACGAACAAATGGCAAGTGGCAAAAAACAGCAGCAGAAAGTACTCCTTCCTAAAACACTGCAAGTTTATTTTATAAAGCGCTTTTCATCTGATAAGTTATCAGACTTCAGCAGATAACACATAAACCCAAAACTCATTCATTTAAAGTTAAACACATGAATCGTGGTCAATATTCACCAGTAACATAAACATTAAACTTACATACCCTACCCCTCATCTCAACACATTAAAATAGTCCATTCATCCCTTACTGTCTCCTTTCAATATACTAACACACAAAGTTATCTGGTAAATACAGTATATTATGTATGTATATAGTATACATATAAAAGGCATTAATATATAAAAACTGTATGTAAAAAATGTATAAAATATGAGTATGTATAATGGCGCATACTTGCATACAACCTATATTAAACTATACTAAACTATAAAAATATCTATAACTTTTTACATTTTATCTTAATGGAATCTCTTTGTGGTTAAAGTCTTTAATTGCAGGATGTATGAGATAGAACATGCCTCATTCAAACCTGGGTGAGTGTAAGCATTTAATAAAATTTGCCAATACAACTCGAGTTTGTCCGATCTTAGTCCGGTCTCCCCCTGGTGTCTAATGGGATTTGATCTATTATTTTGTTATTTGATCTGTTTGGCCAATGCGTTCTCTAATTTATCCCTTGAAATGGAGCACCGGTGTTAATACATCCGTTCCCGGAATTTGCGCTCTGTTTTCCCTGTATAGAATGATGCGCAAAATTTGCATTGAGCCAAATAAACAACAAATTTGGAGTTACAGTCAAATTTCCTATCTGTCTTATATTTTACACCTCTGATATAGAATGTATTACCTACTTCCACTACTTTACACTGTGCACACATTTCACATTTGTGCATGCCATGTGCTTTTAATATCTCTGTGAAGTGGACGTTCTAATAGGCTTTTTAAAGTTTGTCCTCTTTGGAATATACCTTTAGGTTAGTGCCTATCTTTTGATGTACTACTGGATCACTCATCAATAAATCCCAGTTTTTCCATATTATATGTAAGATGTTACTTGCACTTGAATTAAAAGTCGTAACGAAACACGTTGAAAAATTCATTAGTTTCATTACTTCTTTGTGGAACGTTGATTACTGTTGCTGTTTCCTCAGTATGGGTAGGAAGATACCTTTGTGTCTTTTAAAACTCAGACAATAAGTTGGTAAACTAGTGACTCTGGATACCCACACTTGATAAACATATTTTTTAATTTTATACATTCTGTGTCAAAGTCTGTGTCTTCAGTCACTATCCTGGCTGGTCTCACGAGTTGCCCCTTAACTACTGCACATTTTTGGTGGAAAGGATGGTTACTTGTATAATGTAGGAAGGAGTTTGAGTAGGTTAACTTCCTGTTTATGGTTGCTAAATATTCTTCTTTGACTCTATTTTTCCTAATACATACATCTAAGTATACCATGATGTCTGTGTCAAAATGTATGAAATAAACTTGCAGTGTTTTAGGAAGGAGTACTTTCTGCTACTGTTTTTTCCACTTGTCATGTTCGTTGGGCCACCAGAAAAGAACTAGCTGACAAAAGTTCCTCTCTTCATCCCCAAGGAGTCGTGGGCAATGGACAGGTTTGGGAAGCATATCTATGCTTCAGGGACCTTTGCCTTGAGGTCTGTGAACTATCTGGCACGTTTCACCAGATTACAAAGGGATCTGATAAAGGAACTCTCTTATACCCTTGTAGGAACCCTGCCTGAGGAGGTGAAGGATTCCATGACCTCGCAGCTGTCAACCCTACAATTGATATAGAATCTTCCATGAGGTTTATTTCCAGTGTGGCAGAAGGAACCTCAAGGGCAGTGGTTTCAGGAAGTAGCCAGCAGGAGACATGCCTGTATGCGCTTGTGACTTTGCGGAGCCTTTTTAGTCTACATTCGTCAATGCTCCTTTTGACGGCACATCTCTCTTTGGCCCCAGAGTGAAAGATATGCTGTTCAGGTGTGAGAAGGATGGAAAGACTATTTCTGCCATGGGCTTGCGTTTTTCTACTTTCCCCCAAAGATCCTTCTCAAAGTGTCATCGGGGAGGTGGAAAGATGATGATGTTCAAGAAATCACAAGGATCTTTCCAGGACACACGTGGAGGTCCTTCCACCAGAGAGAGAGGGTGAAACCCAAACGGTAGATGCTGCACTCACAGCAGGGGATGTCTGGAACACCAAGGGTCCAGAGAACCATTCTTTGGCAAACCCTTCCAGAGCTCATGAACAGAGGCCCAGTTGTCCCCCATGGAGTCATTCGGGGATTGTTTGCCCCTGCACCAGAGAGCCTAGCTAAAAATAAAAGATACTTGGGTGCAGAGGATTGTGTCCAGAGGATATATAATTCCATTTCCCCTCCCTCCTCCATTTTCCAGAAAAATCCCTGATGTTCCACCCAGTCAGAGGGATCAAGCAGCCACTCAAATACAAAAGCTGCTAAACAGAAGTCATTCAACAGGTCCCCCCAGACCAGAAAGGATCTGGAACTTACTCAAGATTCTTTTAGTGCCAAAGAAAACATGGGACTGGAGACCAATTTTGGATCTCAGCAACCTGAACAGATTTGTTTGAAAGACAAAGTTCCAGATTGTCACGGTTCAGTCCATTCTTCCATTTTTGGAAAAGGACAACTGGATGTACTCAGTAGATGTCCAGAATGCATATTATCATATAAAAATACAGGCAATCCAGGAGATTCTTGCGTTTCCAGCTAGGAGGCAGTTATTATCAGTTCAGAGCACTGCCATTTGGTCTCACCAAAGCCACCAGGGTGTTCACCAAATGGATAGCAGTGGTAGCAGCTCACTTGAGATTGCAAGGATTCCGTGTGTTTCTATTCTGCTTAGACTTCTGGCTCATTACCGCTCCGACCAGGCATCAGCTCATCATGGCAAGAGAAGAAGACATCTATGCTTGCACAAGGTTAGGAATAAACATAAATTTTGAGAAGTCTAATCTAGAGCCCATTCAAATTCTAAAATTCCTAGGAGTGCTACTAGACACAAGGCCAAAAATAGCCACCCTTCCCCTTCCTAGAGTTCAAACTTTTGAGGTCACAAGTCAACAAAATACTCTGCAGTACCACAATCTCAGCTGTCCTAGTTCTACAAGCATTAGGATCAATGGCGGCAGCGATAATTCTTATTCCGCTAGCCAGGTTTCACATGAGGATTCTCCAGTGGATGTTGGTATCTCAGTGGTAGATTCTTCACCTAACCTTGTTCGCTCCAGGTTGAATTAGCAACTCATGCAAGAAACGTCTGATGTGATGGATCCAGTTGGATCAATTGCTACAGTGTTGTCCATTTGTCCTCTCGCAGCCAAAGGCCATAGTGACCACTGATGCTTCCCAGCTAGGGTGGGGGTGCAGTCCAAGGCATGTGGTCCCCTGAAGAGGCCAATTTGCATATCAACATACTGGAGTTGAAAGCAGTGCTTTTAAAGTTGCAAGCCTTTCAGGATGCTCTTCTGTTAGGAACTATTGCAATTCAGAGACAGTATGTTAGTGGTTTGGTATATCAACAAACAAGGAGCACCAAGATCGTACCCCTATGTCTAGAAGCACTGAGGGTGTGGCAATGGGCAGTATCTTCTAACCACTTTCTCTTAGCAGCACATATTTTGGGGGAAATTCATCATGCTAGCAGACAAGTTGAGCAGGAGCATACTGTTACATCACGAATGATCCTGCAACCAGAAAGTTGCAGAACAAATATTCCACAAGTGGGGCCAGCCTTGCCTCTCTCTTAAGCAATAAGTGCAACAGGTATTTTGCCTTAATCCCCCCACAGGTGGATTCACTGAGGGATGCTGTTCTCTATGATTGGCCCCAAGATTACTTAATGCATATTGCCCAATTCCCCCTAATTCCAAAGTTAGTTTAGAGAGCTTCCAGGTTGAAGACCAAGGTCATCCTCCTTGCCCCCTTTTGGCCTCAACAGATTTGATTTCCTTTCCTTTGGCCTCATTTAATTCAGCAACCTTGGATTCTGGAACCAGCTCCAGATCTCCTGCCTCATCCAATGGGCATGACATATCTGGACCTTCTGAACCTCAAGCTGACAGCATGGTTTCTCTAATTCCAATAGCCAGACAATCCAATGCCCTCTTCCCCTGTTCGTCACATCTTGTTGTCTTCACTTAAAACATCCACTAGGAAACTTTACACTAGTAGGTGGTAAAGATTTGTACACTGGCCTATTCAAACGCATGTAGATCCTTTCTCGGCCCCAGTTAGTCATGTGCTGGAGTTCTTGACATTGCTTTTCAACCAAAGGGCCAGTTTTTCATCAGTGAAAGTCCAGTTGACAGCAATTTCTAATTTCCACATTGGGTTTGATGGCCATTCACTAGCCTATCCTAAACTATGTAAAGCTTTTTTGTATGGCACAGTTCTTCTTAAACCCCCTTTTAAATATCTCACAGCACCATGGGATCACAGTCTGGTACTGCAGTCCTTGATTCTTCCACAGTTTGAGTCTGCCCATGATTGTGATCTTAAATTTTTGTCTTTGAAGACCTTGTTTTTAGTTTCCATCACTTCCACCAGATGAATTTTGGAAATTCAGGCATTGTTGGGGAAATCTGTGTATCGTATTTTCTATAAGGATAGTCTGCTTACGAACCAGTGCGTCCTTTTTGCCCTAGGTAGTATGACATGTCAACATTAATCAATGTATTAATCTGCCAGTCTTCTTCCTGAATTATTCCAACAAAGGAGAATACTTGTTAACATTTGCTAGATGTGCATAGACAATTCTGTTTCTATCTTCGTAGGACAGATGATGTCAGAACGACTGATCAATTTTCTATCCTTTGCTGATTTGAAATTGGGCTGACCTTATATCTAAAGTCACCTTAGCTAAATGGCTTACGGACTGTATTTCCTTTATTTACAACAAGTCGGGTATGACTTTGCCTTACAAAAGTACAGGCTTATTCTACCAGAGCTGTAGCTACTACTTCTTCAGTTTTCCACTCAAGAACTTCCATGGATAATATTTGTTCAGCAGCAACTTGGGCTTCCCCTCACATTTGTATCTCTCATTATAAGCTGGATCAGTGATGCTCCGAAATATCCTTCCTTGAATCCACCCAACGTTCTAAGTAGCTGGGCACTCTTTCCCATCAGTCGAGGATGTAATGAAAATTGACATCAGATAAAGAAGTTATGCACTTAAAATAAAGTTCCATCTGTGTTGTCTGTTGTCATTCCTCCTCAACTCCCCTCCCACCAATCCCTAACCTTTGTTTGGTTTATTTTAGAAGAGCAAGTAGATGCAACAGTTTTGTTGCATCTTTTGGCCATTACCTGCTCCAGATGTGGCATTGCCTTTTTTCTTTTTCTCTCACTGTCTCTTTATCTGAATTATATGCATCAAATACTGTATGAATAAAGTTGTAAGAGGGTGTCTTTCTTTATTGTTTGCAAACAAGATCTGAGGTAATGGGGATGATGCATTGTGGGTAAGGGAGAATCTTGAGACTTCTGGGTTGCCATGAGCATTTACAGCAGCTGAGTTGGAGCTGACAATTAGAATCTGAACCCATCAGTTGAGGACAGAATGAAAATAACACAGATGGAACATTATGGTAAGTACATAACTTTTTTTATTTTTTTTATATAAATTTGCATACGTCTTGAGTGATAATTCAGTAAAGGTGTTACAAAAAGAATGCAGACAGACTTGCCTTTTGTTCAGTAGTTAAAGAATGTATTAGCTGATATGCATTTATTTCAAGATCTTTGCTGCACGTCTCAAAGTTTCTAATGCTATTATGTCAAGTTTTGTAACAGTCAATACAGACCATTCCAATTTAGCTCTTGCTGTGCAGGCTATGTGGATTCATTGAAAACCACTCTCAGGGCATGTACATAGGTTCAAAGGGAGGTACTAGGCTATCGGCCCTGGGGCCTATATAAGCTTAGCCAAACAGGTTCCCTGGCTTTCGCCACACAAAATTATTTTCCTGTGCCCCTGTCAAGCAGTGCCACAGAAGTAATCCCCGGGGTGAATTTTTTTATTTCCCATCCAGTCGTCAAGATTTTTCTTAGAGGAGCTTTGCTTGACATGAATGGGTAGTTTATTCCAGAGTATGGTAAGTCTCTGGGACAGGAATCTATCCCTCCAGCATGTTCTGTTCATTGTGGTGACAAGGTTTAGTTCCTTGGAGCGTGTGGATCAGAGAGATTGGTATTTCTTTAAGTGTAGCATGTCCAGCAGCTCTGAGTTTGACCTAGCTTTGTATGTTAGGCAGAGATTGCCTCTGAGTAGGCGATATACGATGGAGTAGAGCTGAAGTTTTTTTGAGACTGTCTGCGTATGGCATCTGTTTGAGGCCAGTAATCCTCTTAGTGAGGTATTTCTGTGGCCTTTCCAGTTGTAGGTGTCCTGTGAGATGCATGCCAAACGGAGCATTGTACTCTATAATGGGTCTGATGAGGGATGAGTAGAGAAGAACAATGACCTCCTTTTTTCTAGAGAAGAACCCTTTTGTGATTAGGTGTTCCACGTAGAAGGATTTCCTGACTACTGTGGCGATGTGGTTAGCAAAGGAGAGATTACTGTCCACCTGTGTCCCGAGGTCTCTTATAACACTCTGTGTTTAGTGAGCTATCGCCTATGTGATAGTTCATGGGTGCGGAGTTTTTCCCAAAGGAGATGACAATGCACTTCATGGCATTGAGCTTGAGGCCATGAATTTGACACCGAGCATCTGTCTCTGTGAGGCCCTTTTGTAGAATGTCAGCATCATTAGGTGATTCCATTATGGCTCCCATTTTGTAGTCATCCGTGAACTTTGTTAGCCAAAGACCTTCTGTGTTGGCCTGCACTTCAGAGAAGTAGATGCCGAACAGGAGAGGACGCAGGACCGAACCCTGTGGTACTCCACTCGTCACTGGTCTGAAGTCAGACTTGGAGTTGGCTACTTTGCCTGTGTGGGTTCTGTCAGTGAGCCAGTTGGCCACCCATCTTGTGACATGGGGATTTATGCCCAGTTTACTGTGTTTATCTATAATTCCAGAGTGGGGGATGGTATCGAAAGCTTTGGTTAGGTCAAAATAGGCTGTGTGCATTACCTTGCCCTTGTCTACGGCTCTAGTGACTGCTTCAAAGAAGTCAGTCAGGTTTAGTAGACATGATCTACCTTTTACAAACCCAAACTGAGTGGGGTCCAGGGTTTAGAGGTTACCTATGTCTTTGTTTATAAGCTCCAAGATGATGCGTTTTTGGCCTTGCAGACTAGGCTCGTCAGGGTAATGGGGCGGTAGTTTCCGGGGTCCATGTTGGCACCCCCTTTGTGGAGTGGGTTAACAGTCGCTGTGAGCCATTCAGTAGGCACATAGCCTGAGGTGAGGCTATGATTGAACATGGTACTTAGGTGGGGTGCCAGTTCGTTCTGTAGTTCATGCAGTATGCAGCCTGGGATGTTATCTGGTCCCATGGATGCTGTGTTCTTGGCTTTGGAGACTGTGGTCTTTACTTGTTCATCCATGATTACAGGGGCTTTGCATTCTTCCGGTTTTAAGATGGGCCCTTTTGAGGCTGAGTGGCGGTGAAGTTAGCACTGAACCTATCTGCCAGGATGTTAGCAATATTGGTTGGTTCTGTATATTTAGTGCCATTGTGCTGTAGTTCAGAGTAGATCTGAGTGTTGCCATTGAGATTCTTGACATGCCTGTAGAATGCTTTGTGGCTGTCTTTGGAATCAGTGGCGATTTTTATTTTCATAACTGGCTTTGGAGGATTTTATGAGGGATCTCAGCTTCTTGCTGAGGCTGACCGGGGAGTTCCTCCAATCTTGGGATTTTACTCTTTTTTTTGCAACAGCTTCTTCTTTCTGTTGTAGAGTTTGTTTATGGCAGGGAATCACCAGATTGGCTTCATTTTTTTGGAGGATAGCGTCTTGTTTCTCTTGGTGATGGCACGATCCATGCACTCTTGTATGTGCTTATACAGTGCATTTGTGTAAGATTCAGCAGTCATACCTCTATTTTCCATCTGCATGGGTGTCATTAAGTTTGCCACTTCTGTCTTAAGAAACATGAATGAAGTTGGCTTTGGAGTAGTGTTTGACGGTGGTTTCCTTAATGGAGGGGTGTAGGGGTGGGATATGGATGTTCTAGGGTGATTAGGTTGTGGTCTGATCTGACCAGCAAGGAGTTAACCTCTGGTGTGGAACACCGGATGTTCTTTGTGTTTCACTGTTGCAGTCATCGCAATTGGGTTATCCTGCTAGGGGTAGCCCTCAGTCGGCCCGAAAACCAGAGGCTTAGTATTTCTGCGTCAGTTGCTGTTGCTGCAGGACTGATGTCAGGTCGTCAGTGGTATAAAAAACAGTCAGCCGACGCCATTACATCAGTCTTTCTTGCCAAGGAGCCCGAAGGAGAAGCATTTTGCATGAGTGACGATCAGTTGCTACCTGTCCGAATTTGAAGTTGGTCTTCTAAAGTTAAATACCCCGTTGGGGATGCTTTTTTCTTGCTCTAACTGATGTCAGAAAAAGTTAACAATTGTCTCGCCTGTGGAAAGCAAATACCACACTGAGATTTCCATTCTTACTGCGTTACCTGTTTAGGCCCAGACCACGATGTCCCTCGCTGATGGTTTTCTTCTTTGTTCAGTGCCCGAACTATTCTTCCTTGGGTCCTTAATGTAGCTAAATATTTTCGCTTTTGATCTCCATATTCCGAAATGACTTAGGTAAGCCGTCCGACTACAGATCTTCCGAAAAAACTTAAGGATAAAGATGGAGACAGACCACACAGGTCCAAAACTGCCGATGCCGCTTCCATTAAGCTAGTCGCCAGTTTGGTACTCAGTGAGGCGCTTTCGCAGCCCCTGATGCCCGCATCTATGGATTCGTAGGCCGCTACCAATACCCGTTTGGAGTCTGGTATGTTACGAGACTCTTCTTTGAGTATGGAACCTGCGGATGTCTCTACCTTGGATGCGTCCAGAGCCGCTGTGCATGCACCGGCTTCTGAGGAATTTCTTTGCACTACCGATATTCTGCACAAACTGACGACTTCTTTCGCGTCTTCAGTACTTTTTACAACTACCAAGTTTCTAATGCCCAGAGTATGAGCTACACCTAAAAAACGACGACCCAAACCTGTGTGCCTACTTCCTTACCACAATCACAGATGCTTAAAATGGTGGAAGACCTTATCGTGCTGATTAGGGGAAGACGGCCTTCTCCTGATAAAAGAAAGAGACTAGTTTCCAGCAACTGTATCTGACCAGGAGATGATGACTCTGAGGTTTCTGATTATGAAGACATGCCCTTATCTGCTTATGAGGATTCAGATGCAGAGGAATCCATTCCTTCTGCCTCTCCTCCAAAGGATTTTTCTTTTGGTGAAACCCTACATACTTTGAGAGAGCATTTCCATTGAGAATGCCAGGATTATCCTCAGTCCAAAAAGAGACTCAGGGAATGTTTAGATTTACCACAACACAGACCTTTAGCTATCCCTCCTGTTCTGGATGTTGTGCATGATGTCTTTATGGAATCCAGTCTAACTCCTGATACTTTACCTTCTGCTCCCAGGAATCCTGACAGGTATTAGAGTCCCTGACTCGCACAAATTTATTTTCAAGAATCCTACTGCTGACCCAGAGGTCATCTCCCAAGGGCCTAAAGGAATAAAAGCAACCACAGCTAAGAATCCCACCCCCTTGGACAGGGATTCTTGAGCCTTAGACAGATGAGGTAAAAAAAAGTATTTACTTCTGCAACTCTTGCCATTAGAGCATTAAATTGTCAGTTCCACATGCTGAAATTCCAGCAACATACCATGGAACTCATTAAACAAAAGTTATCTACATTCCCTGACTGCAGAAAATAAAGATTTACAGGAACTTGTGCATTCTGCAAGCCAAATCAGTAAGCATACCCTGCAATTTGGGTTTGATGCCCTTGAAACATCCTGCAGGACAGCAGTCACAGGTTCTGTACTTAGAAGGCATGCTTGGCTTAAGGAACAGACCTTACCAGATCATGTCAAATCAAAATTATTGGATGCACCACTGAACAAAGACGATCTGTTTGGCACCAAAGCAGAAGAGGTTTTAAAAGAGATGGAAGAAAAATCTAAGTCTATGCAGATGGACTTTTTGCAAGTTCAGCCTCCAAAATTCAGTAGGCATTGCTCCTCAGAACATTGGTCCTTTCCAGCCCCCTCAAGGTCACCTCAGACTAGACCTAGGGGAAACAGACCCCCCCCCCCAGACAGCAGTCTCCGGGTATGCAGAGATCTCAGCAATGGAGTACCTCCACTTCTAAACCAGGGAGTGCTAAGCCACCCCCTTATGGAAAGAATTCACAATGACTTCTCAACTCCTCCTCTCACCTCTGCCCCATCTGCACATGCCCCTAGGAGGAAAATTTGCCTCCCATGCAAAAAACTGGGCCTCCATCACCAACTATCAATGGCTCCTCAAGACAGTGTCACAGAGGTACATATTGTGTTTCCACATGCTGCCAAACCCAAAGGGATTCCCAGATCTTCCTCCAAACCAGTGGGCAGAGGCACAAAACCTAGTTCATCCTCTGCTCTCCATGAGGGCAATCCAGCCTGTTCCAGCAGATCAGATAGGACAAGGGTTCTATTCCAGACTTTTCCTGGTACCCAGAAAAGAGGGCACCTGACACCCAGTCTTAGATCCATCTATTCTAAACACCTTCCCGGTGGTACCAATATTCAGAATGCTCACACTGCAGCAGCTTGTCCCTATGCTGTCCAAAGATGCCTGGTTAGCCACTCTAGACCTCAAAGAGGCCTATCTGCATATCCCAATCAGAGATTCTTGCAGAAAATATCTACGTTTCAGGGCAGGATCTATGCATTATCAGTTCTGTGCACTTCCCTTTGGCTTATCCACTGCTCCCAGAGTTTTCACAAAATGCTTGGCACCAGCCATTGCGTTGTACAGACAAAGAAATATTCAATTTTACCCTTACTTAGAAGACTGCCTGATTCAGGCAGACAGTCAGAAAAAACTGTTACAGCACCTGACATTTGTAAAGGACCTGCTAACCTCACTGGGGTACACTATCAACGAAAAGTCCAAACTAGTCCCCAGTCAAAAAATTGTATTCCTGGGAGCAAGCCTGGACACAGCATCCCAGATGGCATTTCTAACTTAAGAAAAACAAGCCTTTCTCACAGGTTACTTCTCTCTACTGGCTACCAGAACCCAGTTATCCACAAGGAAGATCCTGCAAGCTCTTGGGTTCATGACCTCCTGCATTCTACTAATTCCATATACCAGACTGCATATGAGGAAACTTCAGTGGTACTTAAAAAGCCTTTGGTGCCAACATTCTCAGGACCTAGAAACTATTATACCTATGATTCCTTGTCTAAGGAGAGATTTTCTTTGGTGGGCAGCAGCATGCAACCACAACAAGGGACTTCCCTTTTCACAACCCCACGCCACCCAGACCCTAACCACAGACGCATCAGACTGTGCCTGGGATGCTCACCTGGACAGCAGGTGCATTCAGGGCCACTGGATCCCAAACCAAATTCATCGGCACATCAACCAAAAAGAGATGCTGTTCAGCACAGTCTGACAGCTTTCAGATCCCTGCTCTCTCCGGGGCCTCTACTAATCAAAACTGACAACACCACAGTAATGTGGTACATCAACAAGCAGGTGGGAACCCACTCTTACCTACTCTGCAGGCTAGCCATGACCCTTTGGAACACTGACTCAGCCATGCATATTCATCTGCAAGCTCAGTTCTTGACAGGCAACCAAAACTCTTTGGCAGACAATTTAAGAAGAACTCTCCCAGACCCACACGAGTGGCATTTAAACCACACCACCTTCAACCTTGTGAGCCAGAAATGGGGTACACCAAAGGTAGACCTCTTTGCCTCCCCCTACAACCACCAGCTCAGCAAATTCTGCACCAGGGAACCTCACAGCAAGGCATGTAAAGTGGATGGCCTATCCTTCCAGTGGGCAAACCTTTCAATTTATGCATTTCCCCCTCTCTCTTCTTACCAGAGTATTACTCAAAATAAGGGAGGAAAGACCAAGGGCAGTCCTGATTGCCCCAGACTGACCATGCCAACACTGGTACCCACTACTGCGCAGTCCGTCCACGTTGCCTCCATGGGACCTCCCCCAGATTCCAACTCTCCTGACTCTGCAGAAGGGAGAGTACTTGCATCCACAGTTGCAGACCCTGAACCTAGCATCCTGGCTTATTCCCTGACTTCTCCTCCAGTGGCAAGCCTAAGCAAACAGGTCCTGGATGTCAAACATGAAGACAGACGACCCAGTACTAGAAAATCCTATGCTGACAAGTGGAAAAGGTATTGTTCGTGGAGCCAGACTAAAGGAGCTGACCCAGCACAGCCCTCCTTACCTCTCATCCTGGATTACCTAGCAGAACTACTCCAAAGGGGCCTATCCTTCTCTTCCATTAAAATCCATGCCTCTGCCATCTCTGCACATTACCACACTAAGCCACCTCTCTTCTCACACCCTCTCATCAAACAGTTCCTGAGAGGGGCTAACAACTTAAGGCCACCAAGAAGAGCCCCCTATCCCTGCTTGGGACCTTAATTTTGTGTTGGAAAAGCTCATGCCCCCCCTCCCCTTTGAGCCTGCATCTTCAGCCGAGTTAAAATTCCTCTCTTGGAAAACAGACGTGCTACTGGCCATCATTTCAACTCGAAGAATGTCTGAGTTACAAGCACTTATGGCTGTGTAACCTTTAATCATTTATGTTAAGTTGTCTATCTCGCCTTCATTCTTGCTGGATGGGTTCGGAGCCGACCTCGGCTCCGACTCGGCCACTCTAAAAGCTCGAGAGTTGGTTCCACCGGCTCGAGGCTCCCCTTATATCCCACAATGCTAGGCGAGAGTTACCTCAGATCTTGTTTGCCGCTACAGCTTCGAGGTTGGTTGCTTCTACCGGTTCCTGGTGAGTGTTAGCTTTTTATTCTAAAAGTTACTCCTTTTACCCCTTTTTAAGTTAAATTTCTTCTTAGTTAGTGTAGACCACAAATCTTTATCCCCGACCCTATATTTTCCCTTTTTCCTTACTAAAGAACCTTTGGTTCTTCCTTTGGGCCTTAGGCCTTCCCCTCCCTAGTGGAGTGTTTGTGTAGTTTACTTTAATTTTATTGTACTTTAAATTCTAGTATTTCTACAAAAGTTATTATTTTTCCTGACAGGGTATAACTTGTGTGTTTGGGTGTGTGTTTGTGTACACCTATCAGTTAGGGAAATGTCTAAAGAAGCAAAGGTCTCCGGATTCAAGAAGTGTGATGCGTGCTGTCAGAAAATGTCTCTGACAGACGCCACACTTCTTGTGTCTATTGTCTGGGGCCTTTGCACCTGCAGGACTCCTGTGCTGTGTGCCATGGCTTCAGCCCCAGGGTCCTGCAGGAAAGAAAAAAACAAGCTAATTCTGAGAGGCTTGTTGAAGCCAGAGGATTCCCTGTCAGTTTCAACAGGGAAGCCCTCTAAGGCATTGAGGTCTTCGGCTCCGCTTCTGAGCCGAGACCTCAGGTTGTTCAACCTTGCCTTTATCGGCTCTGGCTGGAGCCGATAAGTCTCAGTCCACAGTTTCTGTGGCTCCTCGGCTCGCCGGAGCCGAGGTTATTGAGGTACCCGTGTCGGCTCCGACCAGACCTTCGGAGCCGACAACTAGAAAGAGGTCCAGGTCACCTTCTCTTGGCTCCGTTCATTCGGCTCCAGGATCTCCCCTGCTGTCTGAACGGAGCCAAAGGTCTCATTCCTCTAGGTCATCGAGGCTGTCCGATCATGACCTTCAGAGGGTAGTGAGTCGACTACTTAAGTCCGAGGCACTAGCCCAGATGCTTCAGAGCCCGACTCATCAGTCGGTGCCTGCCCCGTCCATCAACTCTTTCCTCCTTCGACTCTTTTGAGTTCGAGCCGGGTCGTCGGAACCGAGACTGTGGTTACCGAGCCGAGACAATTGTCTTCGGCCCGTCGCCGGCTCCGTTTTCTTCTTTGGAGGAATCTCGGCGGACTTCCCTCGTCGGCTCCGAGGGGTGAGTGGCATCGGACCCTTGTCCGACCCCCTCTCCTCTCGGAGCTTGCGCTGGTGAGTTCGGCTCCGACATCGGCCTCGAGCCATCACTGTCGGTGCCGAGGGGTTCTTAGCTCCTCGGGCGGGGACCTCTGGCTCTGCCTGACAGGGGTGCATTCGAGGTCATGCGGAGTGTGTTAGAGCCTGGCTCTACTCCACAGTCGGCTCCGTCCCCCTCCCTCTATGCTGCCTCAGGTAAGTCGACTCACTCCCTCATCCCGGACCGCAGAGAGCCAGCTCCTCAGGAGCCCCTGTGGGATTTCATCCTCTTCCGAGGCCTCTCCTGATTTGGCAGAAGAGCCCCTCGGCAGAGGAAGTGCAAGCGGCAACACAGTGACTCACCTGAGTCTATCACGCCAGACACAGATCTGGATGATTCTGAGGGTTCCCCCCGTTCCCCTTCTGAAGATGTCTCATTTGCAGACATTCTGGAGATCCTGAAACAGAGGGGAAATTGGCCAGCCCTCAACCCTTCGGAGGACGAATCTGTGTATCTTGAGGCGTTTGGCTCTCGTCCTTCCACCTCCTGGGTGTCCCCTCCCTTCGACCCCTCATGCAGGTGGTTGCTAAGAAGGCATGGACGGCTCCTGATTCAGTGGACCCCACTCCCAGGAGACCCTCTAAGTTCATCACAGCTCCTGCAGACAAGCAATTTTTAACGAAAGGAGTTTCTGTGGATGCTATGGTGGTAGCTGCTGCCACAAAGAAGGAACTGGCTGATCCTTCAGTACCTGTCCATCCACCTAACAAGGAATCTAGGTCCATGGATAGGTACGGGAAGCGGATGTTCTCCTCAGCGACATTTACCATGCGTTCGCTGAATTACCTGTGCCATTTCACTCGTCTTCAAAGGGACTTGATCAAAGAAGCGAGTGAAATGTTAAAGGATCCTACAGCTGCGGGTTTCCAAGAAAAAATGAACACGCAGCTGGCTACCCTTAATTCCATATCTAACTCCTCCATGCGCCTCCTCTCTTATGCGGCCGATGGAGCGAGCAGAGCCGCAGGGACAGGTGTAGCCTTACGTAGGCACGCCTGGATGCGGCTATGCAATTTTGCGGACCCTTTCAAGACGTCTTTCACGAACTCCCTTTTGATGGATCATCTCTCTTTGGCCCTCAAGTGAAAGAAACCTTGACTAGGTGCGAGACTGATGGCAAGACCCTTTCTGCCGACGGAGTCCGTTTTCGACTCCTTCTAGGCCTTACCCCAAAGGCCAGAAGGGTGGGAAGATGTGGTTCCGTAAACAATCACAAGGGACTTCGCCTGACGACAGAGTCATTTTCCTACCAAAGGCAGAGGTGGGAATAACAATGGTAGACGCCGCCTAGGGGCAGGGGGTCCATGAGAACCAGGGCAATCGGGAAGCTTTTCCTGACAAGCCCTTTCAGCATCCCTGAGGTGTTGCCCGACTGCCCATCTTCGGAGGCAGTCGGGGAAGATTGTCACTGTACCCAGAAGCCTGGCTATCCCTGACTCAAGACAAATGGGTACAGTCCATCATTTCGAAGGCTATTCTATCCCCTTTCTTCGCTTTCCAAATCAGTCAAAAAATCCCTTCCAGATGTTCCACCCGCTCAAATGGATATAGCAGCTTTGGAAATTTCAAAACTGCTTGCAAAAGAGCAATTCAGTCAGTGCCAGCAGACCAACAAGGATCCGGAATCTACTCAAGGTTCTTTTTAGTTCCAAAGAAAACAGGGGACTGGAGACCCATTTTGGATCTCAGTGTCTTGAACAAATCAGTCAAGAAAACAAGATTTCGGATGGTCACGCTGCAATCCATTCTTCCCCTTTTGGGCAAAGGAAACTGGATGTGCTCTATAGACCTTCGGGATGCGTACTATCACATAAAAATGAACAGACGCTCCAGAAGATTCCTCCGCTTCAGGCTGGGAACCAGTCATTTTCAGTTCAGGGCCCTGCCCTTTGGTCTCACCACTGCCCCCCGGGTGTTTACCAAATGCATGGCAGTGGTAGCTTCTCACCTGAGACGACAAGGATTCCAGGTGTTTCCATATTTGGACGACTGGCTTCTCACAGCTCCCACCAAGCATCTCCTTCTGATGGCCAGAGATTATACTTTTCGCGTGTCAAAAACTGGGTATTTCAATAAATTGCGAAAAGTCTGTTTTGTCGCCTTGTCGTACTATTACCTACATAGGCGCAAATTTAGATACTATAAACATGTCTGCAAGGCTAACGAACCAAAGGATATCAGACATTCACAAATTGGTGTCACTTCTTCTCAACAACAACAGAGCCAAAGCCAGGTTAGTTCTAAAGGTGTTGGGAATCATGGCAGCGCCATACCTCTCCTCCCATTGGCCAGATACCACATGCGGATCCTTCAGTGGATGCTTTTTCTCAATGGTCATACCAGGAACTTCCAATGTCTCACACCATTATGATCACGCAAGTGCAAAAGCATCTCATGTGGTGGATGTCTTCCCCAGCTCCTGTCGGAAGACCATTTGTTCCACCTCCTCCGGTTGCTACTCTGACAACGGATGCCTCCCTGATCGGGTGGGGGCATTATCAGGGCAGGTCAGTCCAGGGCACATGGCAACCAAACGAATGCCACTTGCACATAAATGTTCTGGAGATGAGAGCAGTGCTTTTAGCGTTGCAAGCCCTTCAAGACTCTCTTCCCTTGGGAACGATTGCAATCCAGACAGACAATATGTCTGTAGTGTGGTACATCAACAAACAAGGCGGAACCAGATCATACCCCTGTGTCGAGAAGCACTCAGACTGTGGCAATGGGCGATTTCTTCTCAGCGTTTTCTGATAGCAACGCACATCCCGGAAGTCCAATCACATTGCGGACAAGTTGAGCAGAGCTATACTCATGCCTCACGAGTGGTCTCTGAAAGACTCTGTAGTGAGAGAGATTTTTCTCAAGTGGGGTCAGCCTTGCTGCGATCTTTTTGCTACTCCCCAAAACAGCAAGTGCAGAGAATACTTCACTCTATTCCCTTTACCAGGCCAACCCAGCAGGGACGCTCTAGTCCAAGTTTGGCCCGGGACTTCTGTATGCATTTCCTCCTTTCCCTCTGATCTCTCAAGTAATACAGAAAGCTATCGCTCAGAAGGCCTCATTGATCCTCATTGCTCCTTACTGGCCTCGACAAGTGTGGTTCCCCTTTCTACATCGCTTCTCTTGGAGCGACCGTGGAGTCTGGACCTAGTTCCAGATCTTTTGATCCACCAGTCGGGTCAGTTTCATCGCTCCCTCCCTTCTCTGAACCTCACTGCTTGGTTCCTCCAGTTCCAACCGTAGCCAGGCTTCCTCAATTATCTCACTCTGTTAGAGATATATTGATAGCTTCCCATAAATCTTCCACTCGAAAGATTTATTTGAGTAAGTGGAAACGCTTCTCATATTGGGCACAAGGAAAGGACATAGATCCTTTCACCGCTTCCATCCAACTAGTCCTTGATTTTCTAGCTGAACTCTTCCATGCAGGTTCATCTCCATCTACTCTTAAGGTTCAATTGGCAGCTATTTCTAATTTCCATGTGGGTATTTCTGAATCTGCCCTAATGTCCCACAAACTTTGCAAAGCCTTTTTGAAAGGAGTTTTTCTTCTCAGACCTCCTATAAGAAATCCTCCTTCTCCTTGGGACCTAAATTTAGTTCTTGCTTCTTTGATTCTTTCCCCTTCGAACCTGCAGCTTCATGTTCCTTGAAATTATTATCATGGAAAACTCTCTTTCTGGTGGCTATCACATCAGCTAGAAGAGTTTCAGAACTTCAAGCACTCAGTTGTCGTTCTCCTTATCTTTTGTTCCATAAGGACAGAGTTTCTTTATGAACTAACCCGTCCTTTTTGCCTAAGGTGGTTTCAACATCAAATCTAAACCAAAGCATTGACCTACCTGTCTTTTTCCCAGAGTATTCAAATAGGTCTGAACAAAAATTACACTGCTTGGATGTTCATCGTCAATTAAGGTACTATTTGGATAGGACGAAACAATTCAGAAAATCTGATCAGCTGTTTGTCTCCTATGCGGAAAGCAGAAAGGGACTTTCAGTTTCAAAGGTATCATTATCCAGATGGCTAACATCTTTGATTTCCCTGGTATATGAAATTAGACAACAGAAATTGCCTAATAAACCTAAAGCCCATTCCACCAGAGCTTTGGCTACTTCTTTAGCCTTCCAAGACAGACTGCCTATTGACACCATTTGTGCAGCGGCTACTTGGGCTACTCCTCACACTTTTATTTCTCATTATAAGTTGGATTTAGCTTCTAGGCATAGAGCTAATTTTGGTTCCACTGTTCTCAGGAGTCTGTTCCGTTAGGCCACCCGGGACAAGGTGCTACGGACGCGGTCCCATCCAGCAAGAATGAAGGCGAGATAGACAACTTAACATATAGAAGTTATGTTCTTACCATAACGTTCCATGTTAGTTGTCTTCTTCTCGCCTTCTTCTTCCCCACCCTCCTTCCCCCTGGCCTGGACAGACCTAGAGGAGTTGTGATCGTGACCTCTCTTTCTACCACCTCTTTCTTAGTCATATGCTATTATGGATATTTCTTGGTTCAGGATGTAGGTCACCCTTCTTCTTCCTGTTGTTAGAGGTGGATTCTGTTTTTACAGTTATACTGTTACTGTTATAAGCTGGGGTTAGCTTACAAACGAGATCTGAGGTAACTCTCGCCTAGCATTGTGGGATATAAGGGGAGCCACGAGCCGGTGGAACCAACTCTCGAGCTTTTAGAGTGGCCGAGTCGGAGCCGAGGTCGGCTCCGAACCCATCCAGCAAGAAGAAGGCGAGAAGAAGACAACTAACATGGAACGTTATGGTAAGAACATAACTTCTATTTCATGCTGACAGGGTCTCCCTCAGGACTAGCCCAACTTTCATGCCTAAAGTGGTGTTCAGTGTGACTCTCAACCAATCTTTTCATTTGCCCACCTTTTCTTCCCTAAACATCACAATAAGGGGGAAAGGATCCTGCACTCTTTTAGATGTGCACAGACAGCTCAGATTGTACCTGGATTGGACTAATCCCTTTAGGAAATCTGACCAGTTACTAATCAGTTTTGCACCAGGTGCAGAGGGCAAAGCCATATCAAAACAAACCATCTCCAAATGGATAGCACACTGCATGCACTTCTGTTCCAAACTCTATGGGAAACAAACCCCTACAGGGCGTCAGAACACATTCTACTAGGGCAACTTCAACCTCTACAGCCTTTCTCGGAGGGGTCCCTACCAGGGACATCCTGGAAGCTGCAACATGGAGTTCTGTTCAGAATCCAGGGCAGGCTTTGCAACTGCAGTCCAAAGAAATACTGATGTAATGGCGTTGGCTGCCTGTTTTTATACCACTGATGACCTGACGTCAGACCTGGAGTGACCGCAACTGACGCAGAAATACTAAGCTTCTGTTATTCGAGCCGACTGAGGGCTACCCCTGGCAGGATAACCCAAGTGTGATGACTGCAATAGTGAACACACTTGAGCATCTACATTTATGGTAAGTGTATACAAATGTACTTTACCCATATTGGTAATGACCAGGTCCAGGATATTGCTGCCCCTGGTGGGGGTGTGGACAAGCTGATCCAAAGCGTTGGAATTTATGAATTCCAGAAAACGTTGAGCGAATGAGTTGGTACATGAGTAGTTTTCCCATTTGATGGTGGGTTAGTTGAAATCACCCATAATTAAGGTGTTGGTTGTGCCTTAGCATTTTCCAGTATCTTAAGAAATAGAGTGGGAATCCTGGGGCATGGTGGGGGATCTGTAACAAGCTACAGCCTGGATTGCAGTGTTGCCCAATGTTAGTTGCACTTAGATAATTTCGGATGCATTGTGTTGAGCAACTAGCCTGGAGGTGTGGATATCCTTAATGAATATGGACACGCCTCCGCCTTTAGTGTTTCAATCCAGGTTAGGTGGCTGAAAAATGTGGTATGAATTATAGCCTGGTAATGCAGGGGTGCTGTCTGGAGCCTTAAACCAGGTCTCTGTCACTGCACAGATGTCGATGATCTCCATTTTAAGGAGTGCCTCGAGTGAGTGCATTTTGAGGTTTAGACTTCTAGCATTGAGTAGCATTACTCTGAGTTTGCTTGCTTGTACCTGTTAGGGTGGTGAATGTAGCATTTGAACCTTGCCAAAAATTGACGTAATGCTTACTTTGAAGGATCATTCTAGGCTTTTTTACAATTTCAGTGATGAACTGACCTTCATTGACTATATCACCTGTTACTTCGTTCCTGCCTAAAAGCTATTGTATAGAGTCTTTACAGTGAGTATTTGCTATGCTTATATTCTATAGGACTCTACATACTAGAAATATGACGGAATATCAGAAAATGCCTATCCAAAAGAGATGTGGCTTGAAGAACCTTTAAGGGTGCAGTGAGTTATTTCAACTTGGCTGCTTTAGTAAACATAAGTAGCTCATCGGTAAGGCCAGATGTTGCCTTTGGGTGGATGTAACTACTGATTTAAAATATTCCAAAATCATCTTTTCTCATCTCTAAATCTGTACTTGCAGCAGTTTTCTTTAGCAATTCCTACATTGTAGTCAATACAGTAGACATGGCCACCCTTCTTTACACTAAAATCAGAAGACCGAATTTATAAAGAGATGATATCATCACCTGGAGGAGAATGTCTGTGATGGTTACACAGATGGAAAAAGTTTGATAAGGATAACATTATCACTGATGTTTTGCCCCTCTGCGCCATATACCAGACAGGACACTCAGCACAGTGGCAGAAAGGCAGTGTTCTTGATCAGAAACATTGTGTAGCTCATTAACATAGTATGTATGGTTCATAGTTGTTAATTATGATGTATTTACTCCATCGTTACAATACAGCATCAGATTTCAGGGCAGGGAGACCAAAGTGGTTCATGACTTACGAAGTAGGTTGCTATTTGTATTGGGAAGGCATTTCCTGGCTTGCTGTTTGAGGAGGGTGAGCCAACTGTTCTCATGCAGCTAGGAGATCTGGTGGCAGGGTTTCACTCCTGACTTTCCAGTGGGGGAAAGAAGGTTTTTTTTCTCTAGAGGATGTGCACCATCATGCCTGCGGACCATCAAGCCTTCCTTCAGTTAAACAGTGCCTGTTTGTTACTCTGCTGCAGGGATTCTGTCAGCACATGAAGCACCCAAGACAGTAGTCAACCTTAGGTCATCTAGGCTTTTGTGTGTCATTATCCCTGCACACCACAGCAAGGCACTGAGGGATGGAATTTGATCAGTGATAGGTTGAGTAAGTATGGATAGAGAGATGTTGTTATCCAATTTGGAGAAGGTGGTATGCTGAGAACTTCAATCATTGACAGAATGTGAGCAGATTGATGGTGTCTTTTAATACCTGTCTGGATAGCTATGACAGGAGGCCGAGGGCACTGACTGCTAACAAGATGGATGTGGGGGAAGAAAGTGTACTGCATTCACTACTACAATGTGCAGTTGCATTGTGATGGGGGTGTTATATTTACTACCCACATAGTTAGTGTTGGTGGCTATGTGGACATACAGTCACGGACAATGTAGCATTTGACCAGAAGGCATGTCCCACTCCCGCTTATCTTGCACAAGATGATGGGTTATAGATTGCAGTTGCTGTTAAGAGTGTATAGTGGCCATGGTCACTAGTCATTACCAAAACGCAGATGGTGATCAGAAGTGAACTCCTCTTATTTACTTCTTTGTGTGTGTGTGTGTGTGTGTGTGTGTGTGTGTGTGTGTGTGTGTGTGTGTGTGTGTGTGTGTGTGTCAACACTTGGGCATGCACCCATCTGTCCATCCATCCATCCTGTTGGTTCCTAATAAATATCTGACTGAAGTGTACACTATTGCTGGCAGAAAGTCTGTGCCCTGTTTTTTTTTTTTTTTTGTTAATTAGCATACATTGCACACCATTTTTTCATGTACACTTAAGAGTACTCTACACACCTTTAATGTGTTATAGTAGAAATGTACAAAGGTGAATGGCTGATATTATGTAGCCCAATCTAGCCTACATTCTTACTCACGGGTTCGGAACCGAATATCGGCTCCAACTCTGCCAACTTTTATTTTCTAGCACGAAGTCTCTAATTGGCTGGGCTAAACACGTATCCCATGTTGCACTGCTCCATAGCCCCAGCTCTCGTTTGCCGCTCGTGTAGCTAGGACGTGGTCTCGCTTGGCTGTGGCTAAGTACCTCAGAATTTCTGTTTTTCTCTTCAGAGAATTGTTGTGATCCAAACAAAAGCTATTTTAATAGCTATTTCTTCTTGTTTACCATATATATTTGGTTGAAGTGTTGTCTGTGTGTGAGTGGTATCCCTAACTGTTCCGGTGGGCTAGGCCCGTTTAAGTTAGAGGACCTAGTCCTCCTCTTTGTGCAGTGTTTTACCTTGTGCTTGGATTCCTGTATTTCAGTGTGTTTTTTTTCTCTCTGGTCGAGTTGTGTGTTGTAGTTCTAGAACCGTTTTACTTAGAGGTTCTTGAGTTTTTGTGTGTATTTATAGTTTCCCGGCTAGGTCTCCCTTTCGTATTGGTGTTTAATACCTTACTTGAGATGTCTAAGGATCAAAAGGAACATAAACCTTCGGGTTTTAAGAAATGTTCCAAATGTAGCTATAAGATGTCTATTACGGACGGACATTCCATGTGTGTGTATTGCCTAGGAGCAATTCACTTGCAAGAATCCTGTAGCTTTTGCCACGCCTTCAGTCCAAGGGTGCTACAGGAAAGAAAAAATAAACTTATATTGAAGGGACTCCTAAAACCTTCGTTTGAGGAGTCTTTAGACTCGACTTCGAATACTTAGTCTAAGTGTAAGGCTTCGAAGGTGAAGAAAAGATCTCTGGCTCCGTCTGTCTCCTCGGAGCCTCCGGAGAAAACTTAAAAACTGGAATCTACCTCCTCGGCTCCTCTGTCCTCGTGGCTGCAGGATGTATCTGTTGTGCTGGAATCGACCTCTGCTCCAATTTTATTGGAACCCATTCGGAGCCGGTCTCCCAGTGTCAGGCATGGCTCTCCTGATAGGAGATCCCAATCCCCCTCTCTGTCCTCCAAGTCCTCCAGGCTGTCCGATTTGGATGTCGATAGGGTGGTTCAGAGGCTCCAGCAGTCGCCGGTGTTGGCTAAAGTATTCTCTGCTCTGACCCAGTCGGCTCCGGAGCCCGTCCCGATGCTTGTGTCTGGATGTCCTTCAAGGATGCATCTGCAGTCCTAACATATGGGTTGTCCTGCCTCAGGCAGCCCTTCGGTCGGCCGGATTCCAAAGTCTGGGTCTGGCCTCGGCTGATGTCGCACTTCACCCGACGTCATAGCTGCTGTGTATTGGGTATAAAGGCATCAGCCGACGCCATTTTCCTCAGTCTTTCTTGCCGCGTGGTGCCCGAAGCAGAAGCTGTTCGCAAGTGCCGGTCGGTCAGATCCAGAGATTTCTACTACCGAAGACTTCTAAAAGCTAAGTACCCTGTTGGGGACTCTTTCTTGCCTCAGCCGATGTCAGACAAAGTAAATAATTGTTTAACTTGTGGGAAACAAATACCTCATAAGGATTTCCACTCTTACTGCCTTCCTTGTTTAGGCCCAGACCACGACGTATCAGCTTGTCTAGCCTGTGCTTCCTTCAACCGACGGATGCTTAGACGTCGGTCGGAGTTTGCTGAGGAGTTTTTTGGTCCCACTTTTGCATACAAAATGCCGTCGGAGACTCCGACTACACAATTAGCGAAAAAGTGAAAGGAAAAGGACCGACACTCGCGGTCCGCGGTTTCGGCTGAAACCACGGTTAGGCCAACCGCGAGTGCCTCGGTTTCAGCTGAAACAGAGTCCTCAGTTCCTCCTTCGGCCGAAAGCATGCCTCCGATAGCCGAGGCCTCACAGAGCATGGCTGAATCTGCTACTGAAATTAACCCTGCTGAAGCAGGCAACCAGGATTTATCAGATACTATTCCTTTAGACATAACTACCCCTGCACGTGGAGCTGCTAGACCCCCTGCTTCAATGTCTATCAAGGCTTTTTCCAGGGCTAAAGCAGCTAAATCTTCTAAGGCCTTACCTGCTAAAACCCCCTCACACAGGCCTACCTCTAGTTCCCAAATGCTCAGCCTGGCTGAGGATCTCATTTCTTTGATTAAGGGATCCCAACCTCACCCAGACAGGGCCTCTCAGCCCCCTCCAGATAAGAGGCCTAGAACTGAACCCCTGGAACCTGTTTCTTCAGACTACTCCTCGGATGATTCCGATATTTCAGACAGTCAGGAAGGTCCATATCCTCCCTATGAGGATTCTGATGCAGAAGAATCCATTCCTTCTGCTTCTCCTCCTGAAGAATTTTCTTTTGGGGAAACCTTGCATGCTATGAGGGAACATTTTCAATGGCAGGGCCAGGATTTTTCAGATTCAAGGAAAAGGCTAAGGACTTTTTTACATTTACCACAGCATAGGCCTTTAGCCATTCCTCCAGAACTAACAGTTGTAGATGATGCATATAATGATGCCTGTACTGCCCCTGATTCTCTTCCTCCGGCCCCTGCCAAGCCTGACAGATATTACAGGGTCCCGGACACACACTACTCCTGTTGCAGATCCTGAAACCATTTCACAGGGCCCCAAAGCTGTAGCAGCTGCCTCTGCCAAAAACCCTCTCCCCTCTGAAAGGGAATCTAGAGCATTAGAGAGATGGGGTAAAAAGGTTTATACTTCTGCTACTCTTTCGGCCAGGGCCTTAAACTGTCAATTTCACATGATTCAGTACCAGGAATTTCTGTTAGATCAGCTAAATAAAAAACTGTCCTCTCCTGAACCTATAGCCCGTAAGTCCCTTCAGGATTTGGTACATAACTCTCAGCAGGTCAGTAACCATTTCTTAAAATGTGGCTATGATGCACTGGAGGCTTCCTTTAGATCAGCTATGACTGGAACAGTGATTAGAAGGCATGCCTGGTTAAAAGAACAATCCTTACCAGACCATGTTAAGTCAAAGCTTCTAGATGCTCCTATGGAGAAACAAAGTTTGTTTGGCTCCCCTGCACAGCAGGTTCTAAAGAAGGTGGAAGAAAAAGCAAAATCTGTCCAAACAGTCAAGGATTTCTTACAGGTCCAACCTCCGAGGTTTAGCAGAAATTGGCCTTCGAAGAATTGGTCCTTTCCAGACACCTCCAGAGCACAAAGAGGCAGAAATAGGCGCCCAAGAGGCAGAGGTCATTCCAGGGGTGCCTACAGGGGACGTCAGTGGCAGTCTAACAACCAGAGAAGTACTGCCACAGATTCAGCTACAACCACTTCCACAGGACAGACACAATGACTTGGCTCTGATTCCGCCTACCAGGGAACAACTGGAAGCACCCTTGGGCGGAAAACTAGCCTTATTCTCCGTAAACTGGCATTACATTACAGGAGACAAATGGACTTTACAAACAATAGACAAAGGCTACAGGTTTCACTTCCACACTCTACCAAAAAAGAGGAATGCCAAACCTACCACCAAGCCAAAAACAAGCTCTAAGACAAATCAACAACCTACTAAGGATGAGAGCTATAGAAAAGGTACCGCCTATGGAACAAGGACAAGGATTTTACTCCAGACTTTTCCTTGTACCAAGAAAAGAAAATCAATGGAGGCCTATTCTCGACCTGTCCGCTCTGAACACATACCTCATTGTTCCAAAATTCAAAATGCTGACTCTACAGCAACTTCTTCCCATGCTGGGCAAGGAGTCTTGGCTGGTGACTCTAGATCTCAAGGAGGCATACCTGCACGTCCCTATACGACCAGATTGCAGAAGACACCTCAGATTTCTTGCAGGATCAGAGCATTATCAATTCTCAGCATTGCCCTTTGGCTTATCTACTGCGCCCAGAGTATTCACAAAATGCCTGGCATCAGTAATTGTTCATTGCAGGCTTCAGGGAATTCAAATTTACCCATACCTGGACGACTGCCTAATACAAGCGGACAACAAGACTAAGTTAACAAAAGATTTAGAAAAAGTTAGACAACTGCTGCAAGCCTTGGGATACACAGTCAACATGCAAAAGTCAAGACTGGAACCATCCCAAAGGATAACATTCTTGGGTGCAGAACTGGACACATCAACTCAGATGGGCTTTCTCACAGAAGAAAAACAAAAGCAACTACCACTCTATTTCATGACATTAACAACACAGACTCGGCTTACTGCAAGGAAAGTCCTGCAAGCCCTGGGTTACATGGCATCCTGCATAATATTGATTCCGCATGCCAGACTGCATATGAGAAAGTTGCAATGGTACCTAAGGAATGTATGGTCTCAACACAAGCACAGTCTAGAAGCCCAGATTCCAATAATTCCATGCCTGAAGCAAGAATTCCTGTGGTGGGCTCAGGCCTGTCAGCTGAACCAAGGATTGCCCTTCCACAAACCTCAGCCAAGCCAGACCATCACCACGGACGCCTCAGACCTAGGCTGGGGGGCGCACATGGGGGACAAGTGTATACAAGGCCTATGGACAAAAGACCAGCTGAATCTACACATAAATCAAAAGGAGATGCTGGCAGTGAAACATGCAGTCCAGGCATTCAGACCATTCCTTCAACAAGGTCACCTGCTGATAAGGACGGGCAACACCACAGTCATGTGGTACATCAACAAACAGGGAGGTACACACTCATATCCTCTATGCCGGATGGCAATGGATCTGTGGAATGTGGCCCTGAACTTCAACATTCAGCTCCAGGCCAGATTTGTACCAGGAAAAGAAAATTCACTAGCAGACACATTAAGCAGAACTACCACGGATGCTCACGAATGGATGCTACATCCAGATATCTTCAAAACCATAACAAAGAAATGGGGACTACCAGAGATAGACCTGTTCGCCTCCCCACACAACCACCAATTGAAGAAATTCTGCACAAGAGCATACCACCTACTTGCTTGGAGGGTGGACTCCCTTTCCTTCAGCTGGAAAAACCTGATAGCATATGCATTCCCACCTCTTCCTTTGATGTACAAAGTCCTACTGAAGATCAAAGAGGATCAGCCAAGGATAATCCTGATAGCTCCAGACTGGCCGAGGCAACATTGGTACCCGCTACTGAGGAGCATGTCTCTGACACATGCATGGCCTCTACCTCTATGTCCTTTACTTCTAACACAGAACAACTACAAGATCATACATCCAAACTTGAAAACACTACAGCTAGCTGCTTGGAAAATTGCATAAAACAAAATAACCCAGTTTTATCTCAGAGGGTTAAGGACATTATCCTGGAGGCTCGCAGACCCTCCACAAGGAGGACTTACTCAGCCAAATGGAAAAGATACCTCATTTGGAGTGCAGGAAAAGGGGAGAATGTATCATTGGCAAACATAGCAAACATCCTGGAATACTTAGCAGAACTGTTCCACAATGGCCTGTCCTACTCCTCCATTAAGATTCATGCATCAGCAATTTCAGCAGAATACAACATGGATCCTCCACTCTCTCATCCTCTACTTAGGCAGTTCCTGAGAGGAATCAAAATGTAAAGCCTCCAAGGAAACCACCTTTGCCTACATGGGATCTCAACTTTGTGCTGGAAAAGTTAACACTTCCCCCTTTTGAACCAGCAGCAACAGCAGACTTACAGTTCTTATTTTGGAAAACTGCTTTCCTGCTTGCAATCACTTCAGCAAGAAGGGTATCTGAGTTACAGGCATTAATGGCAGTACAGCCCTTCCTTATCTTCCATCAGGATAGAGTGTCTCTGAGAACTAACCCTACTTTTATGCCAAAAGTGGTCTCCAGAATATCATTGAACCAAGCGATTCATTTACCTACATTCTTTCCCAACCCACAGAACAGGGGGGAAAGACTACTACATACCTTGGATGTACACAGACAATTACGCTATCTGGACAGAACTAAGACCAACAGGAAAACTGACCAGCTTCTGGTAGCATATGCAACAGGAATGCAAGGAAAAGCAATTTCAAAACAGACCATCTCAAAATGGATAGGAAATTGCATTAGATTTTGCTACTCTTTTCATGGAAAGACAACTCCAGAAAATATCAGGCCTCACTCCACAAGAGCTACAGCCACCACTACAGCTTTCCTACGAGGAGTGGCTACCAAAGACATTTTAGAAGCTGCTACTTGGAGCTCCGTGCATACATTTGCCAAGCATTATAATCTCCCCTTATACTCCAGATCCCGAGCAGGTTTTGCAACTGCTGTTTTGCAAGGGATCTTAACTACACCATCTTTAGCTTAGTGCCTCCTCCCCCAGTTTGGCTATGGTATTCTACCCATATGTTAGGACTGCAGATGCATCCTTGAAGGACATAGTACAGTTTTGTACCTACCATAAATGTAGATGTCCAGTAGGCATGCATCTGCAGTCAGGATTACCCACCCTCCTTCCCCTCTGTGGTATTCCTAGGGTATTTACCCCTCCTTTAGCTAGCTGGGGGAATCTATTATGGTGTATTTGTTTGTATATATGTATATATATTCTCTTACTGTTTGCTCTCTACTGTTTGGAATTATTTGCAGTTATCCAAATTTAGCCTTCCTAGAGGGCACCTGGCATCTGGGGCAAGAAACACTGAGGAAAATGGTGTCGGCTGATGCCTTTATACCCAATACACAGCAGCTATGACGTCGGGTGAAGTGCGACATCAGCCGAGGCCAGACCCAGACTTTGGAATCCGGCCGACCGAAGGGCTGCCTGAGGCAGGACAACCCATATGTTAGGACTGCAGATGCATGCCTATCGGACATCTACATTTATGGTAGGTACAAAACTGTACTTTCCTCCTCCTCCGAGCACTCCCTTGTCTTCGGAGCCGGAGTGCTCCTTTCCGAGTGATATTCTTGTGCCGGCTCCAATACCCCCCAAGGGTTTATCGGTGCCGACATCGGCTCCAACCATGTCAGTCCCGTCCACAGGTTTCGGTACTCTGGTTTCCTCTGTCGGGCCCGAGGGGGATACTTCTGGACATCTGTCAGTTCCGAGCCTCCCCCCTCAGTGCATCGGCTCGGGGAACCCCGACCCCAGTCGTGGCCTCGGAGGCTGGTCGGTCCTCGGATTCGGGGGGACCCGCCTTCGAGGCCATGAGGAGCGCACTGGCCAGATCATCAGTTACATCACCTGGATCGGTCATTTCGTCCCCTTCCACCCCAGCTAGAGCCTCTGACGCCCCCTATCCGTGGATGGCAGAGCCCAAAGGTCTGGGGATACCCCCATGAGCGGTCCCCAACTTTCTGAGGGTCACTCAGATTCCGTGCCTGAGGAGCACCCCAGAAAGAAGTTGTGCAAGAGGAAGCACATAGACTCCCAGGACGAGTCTCTCATTTCTGATACCGACCTCGAGGAGTCAGAGGGGTCCCCCAAGTCGTCCTCTGATGACGTCTCTTTCTCCAACATCCTGGAGAGAGTGAGACAGAGAGGTGACTGGCCGTCCAAAACCCCCTCTGAGGAGGAGTCTGTATTCCTCAAGGCCTTTGGAGCTCAACCCTCTGCCTCCTGGGTGTCTCCACCCTTCGAGCTCCTGGATTTAATTTGTCGAAGGGTGTTGGAGAATCCTGATTCGGTGGAACCTGTGCCCAGAAGGCCCAATAAGTTTCTTTCTGCCCCCCCCCCCGCAGAAAGAGTTCCTGCCCAAAGGGGTTTCTGTAGATGTCATGGTGGTGGCGGCAGCCATACAGTAGGAAGTAGCCGAGTCGTCTTCTTCCATCCATCCTCCTAACAAGGAGTCCAGGAGCATGGACCGCTACGGGAAGCGTACCCTCTTGTCAGCGACCTTCACCCTGCGGTCGCTGAACTATCTTGTCATTTTACTCTGCTCCAGAGAGAGATCTCCTCTAGGAGTTAGGAGATGCTGTAATGGGTAACGTACCAGAGGCGTTAGCACACACGGTTAACGCCCAGGTGTCTACCCTCAATTCAGTTGTCAACTCGTCCATGAGGCTCTTTTCGTATGCAGCCGAGGGGTGAGCAGGGCAGCTAGTTCGGGAGTAGCCCTCAGGAGGCAAGCCTGGATGCGCCTGTGTCATTTCGCGGAGGCCTTTGTCTTCCTTCACTGACGCCCCCTTTGATGGGTCCTCACTTTTTGGGGCCAAAGTGAAAGACACCCTCACCAGATGCGAGGAAGAGGGAAAGACCTTGTCTGCCGTAGGGGTCCGTTTTTCTCTTCCCTCTAGGCCTTACCCCAAGGCTCAGAGAGGAGGGAAGATGTGGTTCAAGAAATCACAGAAGTTTTTCCCTGCCGCACAAGGTGAGTCCCCCTCCAGAGGCAGAGGAGGGGAAGGTTATTCTGGAAGACGCCACCCTAGAGGCAGAGGAGGCCCCCGCAACTCAGGAGACCGTGATGCCTTTCGCGGTTCCTCTTACCATCGTTCCTGATGTGCTGCCCGACTGTGCTGTTTTGGAGCCAGTCGGGGGCCGCATTTCGCTGTACCCGGGAAGCCTGGGCAAGCATCACCCAGGATCGATGGGTACTCCGAATAGTTTCCGGATGTTATACCATCCTTTTTTTGTCAGACCCCCTCCAGTCAGGAGGATCCCGGACATTCCACCCAGTCAAAGGGATCACGCAGCATTAGAAGTCTCAAAGCTGCTAAACAAAGGAGTCATCCAACCTGTCCCCTCAGACCAACTCGGATTAGGGACTTACTCAAGACTCTTTTTGGTGCCGAAAAGAACAGGGGACCTGAGACCCATTCTAGATCTCAGCCATTAAACCACTACGTTCTGAAGTCCAAGTTCCGAATGGTCACCCTTCAGTCCATTTTCCCTTTGCTGGGAAAAGAAGTGTGGATGTGCTCCATCGACCTCAAGGATGCCTACTACCATATCAAAATGGACAGGGCATCCAGGAGTCACTTGCGCTTCCGGCTGGGAGCCAGTCATTTCCAGTTTTGTGCCCTGCCCTTTGGTCTCACCACAGCCCCCAGGGTGTTCACCAAGTGCTTGGCGGTAGTGACTGCTCACTTGAGACGTCAGGGATTCCAAGTGTTTCCATACCTGGACGACTGGCTCCTTAACGCCCCCACCAGGCATCTTCTCATCCGGGCCAGGGACGCTACCATTGCCCTCTGTCAACAACTAGGAATTACCTTGAACTGGGAAAAATCTGCTTTGCTGCCCTCACAGCGTGTCACATTTATAGGCGCAGAGCTAGACACCATCCAAATGCGAGCCTTTCTGCCTCAAGAAAGGATCGGAGTATTGCAGAGTCAGGTTCATGCTTTATTACCCCTCAGGAAAGTACAAGCGAGATGGGTGCTTCAGCTTCTGGGATCCATGGCAGCTACCGTTATGTTAGTGCCTCTAGCGAGATTACACATGAGGCTTCTTCAGTGGCTTCTTTTTGCCCAATGGTCCTTTCAGAAACTCCCCCTTTCCCACCAGATCCTACTCACGGACCAATGCAAGCAGGATCTCCGTTGGTGGCTATGCCCCACCAACCTGGACGAGGGAAAACCATTTGTCCCTTCGTCACCCATCGCCACGGAGACCACGTGTGCCTCCCAGATGGGGTGGGGGGGGGCATTATCTTGGCAGGACAGTCCAAGGCACGTGGCAAGATCACGAGGTACATCTGTACATCAATGTTTTAGAGATGAGAGCGGTACTATTGGTGTTGCAGGCACTTCAGAGCTCTCTTCCTCTGGGAACAATTGCAATTCACTCGGACAACATGTCCGTTGTGTGGTATCTAAACAAACAAGGAGGAACCAGATCTTACCCCCTGTGCAGAGAGGCCATGCGAGTGTGGCAGTGGGCAGTGTCTTCCCAATGGTTTCTAGTGCAACGCACATTCCGGGGAAGGCCAATGTGTTAGCAGACAGGCTGAGCAGAGCTATTCTGATGCCTTACGAGAGTGGTCCCTGAACCTTCTGGTTGCAGAGCAAATTTTCAACAGGTGGGGTCAGCCTTGCTGTGATCTTTGTGCCAGTCCCCTCAATGCCAAATGCAGCAGCTACTTCACCCTGATCCCCCCCCCCCCACAGGGGGAGTCACCCAGGGACACTCTCGTCCACGATTGGCCCAATGGTCTGCTCTATGCTTTCCCTCCGTTTCCTCTGTTACCAAGAGTGATTCAGAAAGCCATATCCTTGGGAAGCAAGATGATTCTAATTGCCCCACACTGGCCTCGCCAAGTCTGATTCTCCTTTCTTCAACAATTTGCGGTGGACAGTCCTTGGACTCTGGACTCAGTGCCAGACCTACTGACGCACATGTCAGGGCAGTTCCATCCCTCCCTATGGACCCTCAAGTTGACAGCCTGGCTACTCCACTTCCATCGTTAGTCAGACTTCGTTTTCGCCTTAGGTGGTGCACATTTTATCCTCTTCTCATAAGTCTTCCACCAGGAAGATTTATTCCAGCAAATGGAAGAGATTTTCCATTTGGGCTCAGGCCCAGGGACTTGACCCTTACACAGCCCCAATTCCTGCTGTTTTGGATTTTCTGTCCATGCTCTTTCAACAGGGTTCCACCCCTGCTACCATTAAAGTGCAGCTGGCTGCTATTTTGAATTTTCATACCTCCTACGAGCTTTCCCTTATGGCACATGAACTCTGTAAGGCCTTTCTAAAGGGAACCTTGTTACTCTGGCCTCCTGTGTCAGAACCTGTCATGCCCTGGGATCTAAACTTTGTTTTGCAAGCCGTGACTTCCCCACCTTTCGAACCAGCTGCCTCATGTGACTTAAATTTCCTGTCTTGGAAGACTGCTTTCTTGATAGCCATCACATCAGCTAGACGGGTGTCAGAGATTCAAGCTTTGTCCATCAAACCCCCATATTTAATCTTCCATAAGGACGGGGTTTCTCTTAGACCTAATCCGTCCTTTCTTCCTAAAGTTACATCCTCTGTTAATCTCAACCAGTCTATTGAGCTGCCAGTTTTCTTCCCTCAATTCTCGAACAAAGCACGTGCACAGGCAGTTACGATTCTACTTACACAGGACAAAACAAATACGGAAAGCTGACCAATTGTTTGTGTCTTTTTCAGAAAGTAGAGCGGGATCCCCCATTTCCAAAGTTACAATCTCCAGATGGATTTCAAGTTGTATTTCCTTTATTTACTTCTCTGCAGGCAAAGATCTACCATTCCCAGTCAAGGCTCACTCTACCAGGGCTGTTTCTGCGTCAATAGCTTACCATGCCAGACTTTCTTTGGATGATGTTTGTGCTGCAGCCATGTGGGCTTCCCCACACACCTTTATTACTCATTACAAACTGGACGTGGCTTCTAGGGGCCAGGCTTCCTTTCGTTCCACAGTCCTCAGGAGTATCTTCCTTTGAGCCTCCTGGGATAGAGGTGCTAGGGACGCTGTCCCATGAGTAAGAATGTAGGCGAGATTGGACTACATAACAGCAAGAAGTTATGTACTCACCATAACGTTTGATGTATGTAGTCCATCTCACCTCACATTCTTACGTACCCTCCCACCTGCCCCCTTCCTGGAGGATTTGGAGGCTGAAATTGACGTTTTGAGTACCCTTCAATGGCAGTTGTTTTTTTTTCTTATTCCCCTTGATAGAGTTCTACTGTAGTGGGTTGTTGTTATGCATGAGGTGCGATTGTGGTTTTGCAGCAAACTAGATCTGGGGCTGTGGAGCAGTGCAACATGGGATACCTGTTTAGCCCAGCCAATTAGAGACTTCGTGCTAGAAAATAAAAGTTGGCAGAGTTGGAGCCGATATTCGGCTCCGAACCAGTGAGTAAAAATGTGAATTTGATTCTTTTATGATACCCTCTTTGCCTGATGCAGATATGTAGAACTGGGCTCGCAGGATGTATTGCTAGTGTCTTAACTTTCAAGTTTAAAGCCTTTCTCATCTTTTTGTTTCTTTCCTTTATACTTGCATCGCCACTCTGATGTCTGGAAACTTCTTTCTCGTTTGAAGTCTAGGATAGTTTAATATATTTTTGTAATTTTGAATTTAAATTTGCCATCCCCCATTGAAGACATTTTAAACCATTTTCTGTACTCTGACTTCTAAAAAGTGCCTAATGTCATTAGCATTTGTGGGTCTATATTATTTCACAGAAAGACGTATTCAGAGAATACATCTTCATCGCTCACCAGCTGCCAAAATAAATTTCAGCGAACTGTGGAAATTTTCCTGTGGTTCAGAAACACTTGACCATCCTCTCATCTTTGCCCTTTTACCCACTGTACTGTGATCTTGGAGTTTATTTAATTTTATTTTATTTAATATTTGTTTACCAGGAAAATCCGACTAGGAATGAAGCCAATTTTCAGAGGAGGCCCGGGGAGAAATGCTCCAAGTGTATGTATTTGGTGGTGGACTTGATTTAGTGCTTTTTGTGTTCCATACATTTGGTGGGCTAGTGTTTCCAAACCATGGGAAAAATTCCACAGTTCACTGAAGTTAATTTCTGCGGTTGGTGAGTGATGATATATTTGCTGAATACATCTTTCACTGAAGTAATATAGACCTACATTTGTCAAGTGGAATCTTGCAGCATACTAGGACACCACAGTTTATCTGTATTTCTGTTTTATACCTCAAAGTTACAAAGAATAATTTTCTCCAGCTCCAGAAATTGGTTTAAAACAATGTTTCTGTTTTATACATTAATTTTACTGCCCTAACTTGGAATATGTATTCCCCCATCCCTGCTGCCTGTCTATCATTTATTTTTTTTCTCTAATACCTGCTTTATCTACTTCAGGGTTATGGTGGATCAGTAGTCTGTTGTGGTATCCACTGCATGCAAACTAGAGAAGGTAATGCTGGACAAGATGCCATTCTGTTGCAGGGGACACCCACACATCCACAGGTTATTTGGGAGCTCACAAATTTGCTCATGGCATATCTTTTCAGATGTGTAAGAAAACTTGAGCAGTTAGTAAAAAGTATTATGGGGAGGACATTTAGTCTGTGCGCAGAAGGCACCCCAGGCAGGAACCAAATACTATGAGGTAGCAGCATTAAAGCCACCACATCACTGCACCTGCTTAAAGTAATTAATCTGTGCACTCTACCAAATATCTCTTAATCTGTTTTTATTTTTTCTGTTCATATTTTCAGCATGTCGTGGACTGTTTCATACAGTACCTCACAACCTCTTAGGGCAAGAAATCTGGACAAAGCCCTATATGAAAGTGGGACAAAGGCCCAGAAATAGGGACAATTTTTAAGTATTGCTCTTACAAACTTAGAAAGTTGATTGAATAACAGGTTTTGCATTAGCATGAATTTCCTGAAGGTTACAAAGTCTGAAACTCAAATGTCTGTCATTATTTTCTAACTTTAATGTTTAACGATTTGCCAGAAGACCACAATTTTATGAAAAACGGATTAAAAATATGAGGCGGAAAGCTGGAGATTCTGTGAAAATCTGTACTGTTGAGAGGTATACTCATACTTCCTTCTTCCCTGTCCATCATGTTCTAGATTCCAGTTTCTGCCTGTATGCCCAACTCCTTTATTTCCTTTTCTCCATGAAGTCTCTATTAAAGTGCAGCAATCTTCTGTTGTTTTTTATGCGAAGGAGTTCACTTATACTCCTTTGCCTCTAATGCACTTCTTCACATAGCAACTGAGAGGCATTTCACTGATAGTTTTCTTGGCCAATGTAAGCATGCAACAAATTCTACACTGTTCTTTAATAGGCTGTAGCTTCATTCTGTTTTTCCTTTTTCTGTTAATTTTTCTTTTTCTGTTATTGTTCAATTATCTGCTTAATCCACTTCATAGTATCAAAGATTGCTGGAGCCTGTCCCAGTACTCTGGTCACAAAGCAGCAAAAACTAGTCCTTGATGTGGCCCTCAGGTTATTATAGGACCTGTATGCATACTTCTCACATACTGCATCCCTAGTATGAAGGATTGCAACTTCACCTGCAACAAGTCTTTGGAAGTAGCAAGAAAAGTGAAAACACACATGAGCACATGGCAGATGTGCAGATTTCACACAGAAAGCACCCCACCTGTGAATCAGACTAGTGAGTTAAGTGCTGTGAGGCAGCCATTATTACCTTTGTAACACTGTGCCACCAATTCTGCCTTCCATCTAACTTTAAATAGACTGTGTCTACCTAACCAAGCAAGTTTTTTTTTTTATTTTAAAGTTTCCATTTATCCGGTGCTGACTGTTTTTCACTTCTGTGTTAGACTCAAAATGGAGTTTAGGTTTGATTCTGTTATTTATTTTCTGATTAGCACTTGTGGGAAGATTCAGAAATAGCTAGTTTTCCCTCACTTATATATGAAGCTTCTGTCCTTGTTTGCACACCACCTCTGTCATTGTCCTTCATCAAAATGTCTGATATCAATTTGCATAGTTATGCATAGCTGCATCATTCTG